>NC_056455.1:4635000-4862500 GCF_018296145.1 Oncorhynchus tshawytscha
TGGGAAGTAGCACTGTGTTGTTGTTTTTTTTCATGTATTAATTTGACAGAATCAGATGTGTGTGTTTGCTTTCAAACTGGGATCTATATCGAGTTGTGTAGCTGGGCTGTGCGTGCGTGTGTCCAGGGCTGTCTTAAATCCTCTTTACTGACCTTTGTGCCCTGACCTTGACATCTCGGTCAACCTGTCATCCTTTTAGACATAGAGCCACGGACACGAAGACTCTCTGAAGGGGGTTGACACACTGATTCTATTTACTCCATCTTGGTTGGGGTTGGCACGGCTATGTGATGATTGTGAGGTCGACCTGGAGGCATTAACTTTCACATATCCTCGGGAATTGTCATTTGAGCCTAGAGGATAACTCTCTCCGTCTCTCCCTCTCTCTCTCCATCTCTTCATCTCCTCTCTCGCTCTTAGCGGTGAGGAACGACAGGAACAAGAAGAAGAAGGAGGAGAAGAAGCCAGAGTGTACGGAGATCTACGTGCTGAGTACCGAGACGGAGCAGATGATCGAACGCGTTCGCAAGGCCCATAAGGAGACTTTTCCCTCGCTCTGTCAGCTGGGCAAATACACCACGGTGAGTTATATATACACACACACACACATGCGCACACACACAAGCACATGCACACACACCGACAAGTTACACGTACACAAACATTACCCTCACTCTGCCAATATGTTTTGGGTACACCAAACGCTGACAAACATACACTCCTTTCACTCTCAGCATGCCAACTGGTGTATTTGTAGAATCACAGAATAAAATGCATCCCTCTTCCCTCCCCCCTATAGAATAACAGTGCAGAGCACCGCGTGGCTCTAGACGTAAACCTATGGGATAAGTTCAGTGAGCTGTCCACGAAGTGTATCATCAAGACGGTGGAGTTTGCCAAACATCTGCCAGGCTTCACCACCCTCACTATCGCTGACCAGATCACCCTGCTCAAGGCTGCCTGTCTGGACATACTGGTGAGGAGACGCATCAAGACACACACACACACACACACACACACACACACACACTAGGACACACACTAGGACACACACACACACACACACACACACTAGGAGACACACACACTAGGACACACACACACACTAGGACACACACACACACACTAGGACACACACACACACACACACACACTAGGACACACACACTAGGACACACACACACACACACACACATGTAGGTCATACATATATTTATTACAAACAGCAAAACATCTACAAAAAGGGAACACCAATATACAATATCTTTGTGCGCCACCTCCCTTTCCAACCCTCTCCGTGGCCGTGTGGTTAGTGTCCGTCCTGAGACTGGAAGGTTGTGAGTGTGATCCCCGGCCGAGTCATAAAAAAATGGGACCCGATTCTTCTCTGCTTGGCACTCAACATTAAGGAGATAGATTGAGGATAAGGCAGTCCAGCATCCTGTCCAGGTGGCGCACTTGTACATCAAGCTTCCTCGTGCTACAGAAACAGGAGATAGATTGAGGGTAAGGCCCTGCGGTAGTCCAGCATCCTGTCCAGGTGGTGTACTTGTACATCAAGCTTCCTCATGCTACAGAAACAGGAGATAGATTGAGGGTAAGGCCCTGCGGTAGTCCAGCATCCTGTCCAGGTGGTGTACTTGTACATCAAGCTTCCTCATGCTACAGAAACAGGAGATAGATTGAGGGTAAGGCCCTGCGGTAGTCCAGCATCCTGTCCAGGGGGTGTACTTGCATATCAAGCTTCCTCATGCTACAGAAACAGGAGATAGATTGAGGGTAAGGCCCTGCGGTAGTCCAGCATCCTGTCCAGGGGTGTACTTGCATATCAAGCTTCCTCATGCTACAGAAACAGGAGATAGATTGAGGGTAAGGCCCTGCGGTAGTCCAGCATCCTGTCCAGGTGGTGTACTTGCACATCAAGCTTCCTCATGCTACAGAAACAGGAGATAGATTGAGGGTAAGGCCCTGCGGTAGTCCAGCATCCTGTCCAGGGGGTGTACTTGCATATCAAGCTTCCTCATGCTACAGAAACAGGAGATAGATTGAGGGTAAGGCCCTGCGGTAGTCCAGCATCCTGTCCAGGGGGTGTACTTGCATATCAAGCTTCCTCATGCTACAGAAACAGGAGATAGATTGAGGGTAAGGCCCTGCGGTAGTCCAGCATCCTGTCCAGGGGGTGTACTTGCACATCAAGCTTCCTCATGCTACAGAAACAGGAGATAGATTGAGGGTAAGGCCCTGCGGTAGTCCAGCATCCTGTCCAGGTGGTGTACTTGCACATCAAGCTTCCTCATGCTACAGAAACAGGAGATAGATTGAGGGTAAGGCCCTGCGGTAGTCCAGCATCCTGTCCAGGTGGTGTACTTGCACATCAAGCTTCCTCATGCTACAGAAACAGGAGATAGATTGAGGGTAAGGCCCTGCGGTAGTCCAGCATCCTGTCCAGGTGGTGTACTTGCATATCAAGCTTCCTCATGCTACAGAAACAGGAGATAGATTGAGGGTAAGGCCCTGCGGTAGTCCAGCATCCTGTCCAGGGGGTGTACTTGCATATCAAGCTTCCTCACGCCACGGAAACAGAAGATCTACTTCGATGAGCCAAGGCTCGTCGCAAGACTGACTAACTTCCTCCTTTTCCCCTCCTTCCCTCCCTCTACATCTCAATCCCTCCATCTCAGATTCTGAGGATCTGCACGCGCTACACTCCAGACCAGGACACCATGACCTTCTCAGACGGGCTGACCCTGAACAGGACCCAGATGCACAACGCAGGCTTCGGCCCGCTCACAGACCTGGTGTTTGCCTTCGCCCAGACACTCCTCCCTCTGGAGATGGACGACGCCGAGACCGGCCTGCTCAGCGGCATCTGTCTGCTGTGTGGAGGTACTGCACCTCTGCTCGGATTACTGCACCTCTGCTCGGATTCCAACCCAGCGCTGCACTCCTGTCAGGGTCCGGGAGTTGAGCTCAAAAGAGGCCGATTTGTCATTGTTTTTCCTGCAAATTAGTACAAACAAGTCTCGGCAACTAGTGTGTTTTGTCAGCTGTGTGTATTACTGGTGTGAAGACGTGAGTTTGCCTAATACTGCATGTGGGTAATGCTACTGTTATCATGCCACTGTGTGAATCATGCCACGGTTGGGCGTGCTCTGTGAGCGTACAGATTGGGTATTAAGGACGTGTTTTTCATTGTTTGTGTGTGTGTGTCTTTGTTGCGCGTGCTTGTGTGCGTGTGTGTGTGTGTGTAGACCGCCAGGATCTGGAGCAGGCAGACAAGGTGGACTTGCTACAGGAGCCCCTACTGGAGGCTCTGAAGATCTACGTGAGGAAGAGGAGGCCTCACAAACCGCACATGTTCCCCAAGATGCTGATGAAGATCACGGACCTCAGGAGCATCAGCGCCAAGGGTGAGAGAACACGCCTGTACACTGCATTGTTTTTTTTTTATATAGGGTAGCTTTAGTGTAGCTTAAACTTCTTCCAGTGTGAAGTCATTGGTAGCTTGGGAAACGGTATTGTTTTATGTTGGTGTTGACTTGATATTTTGGCAGTTACCTGTATGTGCTTGTTATACAACTTAATCCACAGTTATTTTATTTTTTCATAAACTATTGATCCTCTGTGGCTAAATTATGTTCTTTTGGTGTATTTTAAACTTTGAAAGTTGGCTCCTGTGATTGTATATTTGTTGTTATTTTTTGCCTCTTGGGCAACCTGCGGGGTTGGGCCCAGGGAATTCAGCCTCTGTAAACCCCTGCGTTAGTCCAGCCCTAGTCTCAGTGCAGCAATACTGCCGTTTATAGCTATATCATGCGTCATTTATTTGAAGATAAATGTTTATGGTCTTACATACGACATTTTGCTGTAGTGGCCGAACCTTGTGGAACACATAACACATGACCCTCTCTCTCTGCCTCTCTCTTCTTCTCCCTCCCACCCTCCCTCCCTCCCTCCCTCCCTCCCTCCCTCCCTCCCTCCCTCCCTCCCTCCCTCCTTCCCTCCTTCTCCTCCTCCAGGAGCGGAGCGAGTGATCACTCTGAAGATGGAGATCCCAGGCTCCATGCCCCCTCTCATCCAGGAGATGCTGGAGAACTCAGAGGGTCTGGAGGGCCAGGGGGCCAGCGGGGGCCGCTCCAGCGGAGGAGGGGCCCCACCAGGCAGCTGCAGCCCCAGCCTGTCCCCCAGTTCAGCTCGCAGCAGCCCCCCTGCACCCTCCCCTTAGACGGGGGTCCACCACCACCCCCCAGACAGGGACAGCCAGAAGGCGTGACTACAGACTCCCACACTGTGACAAACCAGGCCAGAGTGGAGTGGGGTTAGGAAGAGGGCCAAGCCTGGGCCCAACCAAGATGGACTTTGACACTTTGGGGGCAAACGTAGGCCTCGATGGACAGCCGTCCCCCCCACTCCCCTTATCTCAGACCCAGACCGGGCACCGAAACGGGGCCGAACCCGACCCCATCATACTTGACTGAACAATAGGGGGGGGCGGGCGGGCATCTCACTTGGATGGCACTATCCCCATCACCCCCTCACCACAACTATAGACATGCCTCAGAACCAGCACCAGGGAACGGCTGCCCTGCCGCACAAGGAGTTTAATCTGAGATGTTCTGTTTACTCTCCTCAGTGACGACTCTCTGTTCCTCCTCTCTCCCCCTTAAGACATTGGAGAGGAATTCAGGCTCGGTGCCCGTCAGACCTGGGGTGAAGGGGTCGACAAGATACACGTCTTTCTGCAGGGAACTAGACAGACAGACGGACAGCTAGACATTGGGCACGAGTCATCCCTAAATGTTGTCAGGGACAGCAAACGGGGGGGCCCGAAGGGGGGGGTGCCTGCCTCACCTTCTCCTATACAAGAGACTGATTTTTTTTTCTTACAAAAGATATATGGAAATATAAATATATATATTGAAAAAGTAATGATTGCAATTTGAATTGTCCTAGGTGGAATGATGCATAAAAGAGGAGTTGCTATCTTTTTTCCAAATGTTTTCCCTCACTGTTCTTTCGAACTTGTGATCCCCCACCACCTCCCCAGACCTAGTGTTTTGTTCTCTCCGTTTCACCCAGGAATATCGGCACACTAAGTAGTCACAGTGGAAATGTGTTTTTTTTTCTCTCCTCTATCAAATCAATAGATAAGTAGAACAAAAATGATTTTCAGATGCAATTCACTTTATGCACTAGACCTCTTACTGTCACGTTCACAGGTTGGATCAAATTGATACACAAAACACAAATTGTACCAGGTTGGGTTGGCATCTCTCTGTTCTGTTCCGTTTACAGTATTTAGTTTTTTTTTTCGTGGCTGGAAAATAAAAGAAAACATAGTGGCTCTAATGATCGAGAGTCAAGTCGTTGTGGAGTTATGAAGATGCTCTGTGAGATAATAGCAGCCGTGACAAAATGTACATAAGATGTGTTCCTTCTTTTTAAAAGTACACGGAGTCTAGACCTTTTTTTGACATTGTCAAAGCCTTTTATGTTCAGCTTTTTCGTTCTCGTTTTGGTTTCTGCAGTGAAGGCATTGATCACGACATTGACTGTTTAGACCACCTAAGGAAGGGGCTGACTTCTAGGACCACTACGGCCGTTGACAACCAGTAAAGAGTTACATTTCCACTTCACCTGAAATAAAATGGAAAGATTTATGACAATTTGTTGACCCGACAACTCCGTGATCCCCTTCTCCCCCTCTTTTCCCAAGGTGGTCCCTCCCTCATTCCACGTCTGGATAGTGTGTGTTACCCCCCCCTAACACCACTACCTCTGTGCACGTTCTCAATATCTATGCCCCCCCACCACCGTCAGTCCCAAACTGTCCTACGTTACCAGTATGCTCACAACACCACTGCCTATGTATGCATACATGTTCCCCACCTCTCTCTAGTCCCCCCACCACCACCACACAACACAACACCACTGCCTATGTATGCATACATGTTCCCCACCTCTCTCTAGTCCCCCCCACCACCACACAACACAACACCACTGCCTATGTATGCATACATGTTCCCCACCTCTCTCTAGTCCCCCCCACCACCACACAACACAACACCACTGCCTATGTATGCATACATGTTCCCCACCTCTCTCTAGTCCCCCCCCACCACCACACAACACAACACCACTGCCTATGTATGCATACATGTTCCCCACCTCTCTCTAGTCCCCCCCACCACCACACAACACAACACCACTGCCTATGTATGCATACATGTTCCCCACCTCTCTCTAGTCCCCCCACCACCACACAACACAACACCACTGCCTATGTATGCATACATGTTCCCCACCTCTCTCTAGTCCCCCCCCACCACCACACAACACAACAGCACTGCCTCTCTAAGTCTGTTTCACAGTATCAGCACCTCTCTCTAGTCCCCCCCCCACCCCCACCACCACACAACACAACAGCACTGCCTCTCTAAGTCTGTTTCACAGTATCAGCACCTCTCTCTAGTCCCCCCCACCACCACACAACACAACAGCACTGCCTCTCTAAGTCTGTTTCACAGTATCAGCACCTCTCTCTAGTCCCCCCACCACCACACAACACAACAGCACTGCCTCTCTAAGTCTGTTTCACAGTATCAGCACCTCTCTCTAGTCCCCCCCCACCACCACACAACACAACACCACTGCCTCTCTAAGTCTGTTTCACAGTATCAGCACCTCTCTCTCTTTATCTATCATGACAATGCAACTGCCTCTGTTTTTACACACTATCAGTATTTATCTGCCTGTCATCCCGGACTCTTGTCACACATCCGAGTACCTAGCTGTTCCCTACCCTGGCCTTGGATCAGTTTGTGCTGTCTTGCCAATGCATGACAACGAAACAGGAGTGGGCAAGACCGCACAAACTGATCTGGTATCAAGGCGAGCTATTCGCCCCGCTCTCTAACCGTTGTTTACACACTAGTGTGACTTACACCTACCCATCTCCTTTCCCCCCACGACTTCACTGCCTCTGCTGTTCAGTAGCAGTGGACCTGTACATCACAACGGATCGAACGGGGCCAACCTCACTGCAGCCAGTATGACAACGCACAACTGCCCCCCCCTTGCACTCACTTGTAATGCAATCGGATGCACAACCAGCATTTACGGATAAAATAAATAAATAACTGTTTTGATTATGCCAGATCATTGGACGAAGAGAATAGTGTTTAATAAAGAACCATGTCTGTGTGTTTTTTATTTTTATTTCTTAACTGGGTGTGGGTCCACCATTTATACGTTTGTGGTGTGACTTTAAAGAGCAGCATTTTGGTGGACCTGGGATTATAGCAGGTCTCGGTTGCAAAAACGGGAAAAAAACAATACTACAAGATTCAGACACCCTTTAATGGTTATACTACAATTTTCTTCCCTTATTGGCGTCTCGATTTAGTTCAGACAATACACTGAGTGTGTAAAACATTAGGAACAACTATTTCCCTGACAGACTGCCCTATGTGAATTTTAGGATCTCTTACAGATGTCACTTGTTAAATCCACTTCAATCAGTGTAGATGAAGGGGAGGAGACAGGTTCTAAGAATGATTTTTGTGCCATTTGAGGGTGAATGGACAAGACAAAATATTTAAGTTCCGTTGGGTTATGAGAATATGAAATACACTTATTCGAATCACTGAGGGAGACTAGGGGAATGTATAATGTTCACCTTCTGTCCGGATATGTTATGGTTGGCTATCAAGGATGCTATGGGAGCAGAAAAGAGTAAGTCTGGTACGAGTCAACACGACCCCTGTGAGTTGAGGAGGAGTGAGCACTTTGGGGCAGAGGTCAGGTCAGATGAAGTGAGGAAGAACAGATATCACTAAGGTTCTGCCTAGCAACAGCATTGCTGTTGGCTGTTCAGATGTGTGGGAGGAGACTCGCCATAGGAGAAAGGGTTAAACATCGGTGCTGGTGTGAATGTGTCTTTTGTCTTACGCAGCTGTATTGACCCAATGGGTGAATAAACTTGGTTTAAGCTTTACTGATCGTCCATGAGTTTTAATAGGTTCATTTAGAACCCAACAGGGCCTTTTGAACGGGTTATGGTAGCAGACGCCAGGCGTAGCGGGTTGTGTCAAGAACCGCAATGCTGCTGGGTTTCTCACGCTCAACACTTTCCCCCGTGTATCAAGAATGGTCCAACACCCAAAGGACATCCGAACTAACTTGACACATCTGTTGGGCGCATTCATGGGGGGTGCAACTCAATATTAGGAAGGTGTTTTTTACGTTTTGTACACTCAGTGTGTATCTATGCGTATATACACTGCTCAAAAAAACAAAGGGAACACTAAAATAACACATCCTAGATCTGAATGAATGAAATATTCTTATTAAATACTTTTTTTCTTTAAATAGTTGAATGTGCTGACAACAAAATCACACCAAAATTATCAATGGAAATGAAATTTATCAACCCATGGAGGTCTGGGCCAAAATTAGGCTCAGTAGTGTGTGGCCTCCACGTGCCTGTATGACCTCCCTACAACGCCTGGGCATGCTCTTGATGTGGTGGCGGATGGTCTCCTGAGGGATCTCCTCCCAGACCTGGACTAAAGCATCCGCCAACTCCTGGACAGTCTGTGGTGCAACGTGGCGTTGGTGGATGGAGCGAGACATGATGTCCCAGATGTGCTCAATTGGATTCAGGTCTGGGGAACGGGCGGGCCAGTCCATAGCATCAATGCCTTCCTCTTGCAGGAACTGCTGACACACTCCAGCCACATGAGGTCTAGCATTGTCTTGCATTAGGAGGAACTCAGGGCCAACCGCACCAGCATATGGTCTCACAAGGGGTCTGAGGATCTCATCTCGGTACCTAATGGCAGTCAGGCTACCTCTGGCAAGCACATGGAGGGCTGTGCGGCCCCCAAAGAAATGCCACCCCACACCATGACTGACCCACCGCCAAACCGGTCATGCTGGAGGATGTTGCAGGCAGCAGAACGTTCTCCACGGCGTCTCCAGACTCTGTCACATGCTCTGTGTGAACCTGCTTTCATCTGTGAAGAGCACAGGGCGCCAGTGGCGAATTTGCCAATCTTGGTGTTCTCTGGCAAATGCCAAACGTCCTGCACGGTGTTGGGCTGTAAAGCACAACCCCCACCCTGTGGATGTCATACCACCCTCATGGAGTCTGTTTCTGACCGTTTGAGCAGACACATGCACATTTGTGGCCTGCTGGAGGTCATTTTGCAGGGCTCTGGCAGTGCTCCTCCTTGCACAAAGGCGGAGGTAGCGGTCCTGCTGCTGGGTTGTTGCCCTCCTACGGCCTCCTCCACGTCTCCTGATGTACTGGCCTGTCTCCTGGTACCGCCTCCATGCTCTGGACACTACACTCACAGACACAGCAAACCTTCTTGCCACAGCTCGCATTGATGTGCCATCCTGGATGAGCTGCACTACATGAGCCACTTGTGTGGGTTGTAGACTCAGGCTCATGCTACCACTAGAGTGAAAGCACTGCCAGCATTCAAAAGTGACCAAAACATTAGCCAGGAAGCATAGGAACTGAGAAGTGGTCTGTGGTCACCACTCCTTTATTGGGGGTGTCTTGCTAATTGCCTATACTTTCCACCTATTGTCTATTCCATTTGCACAACAGCATGTGAAATATATTGTCAATCAGTGTTGCTTCCTAAGTGGACAGTTTGATTTCACAGAAGTGTGATTGACTTGGAGTTACATTGTGTTGTTTAAGTGTTCCCTTAATTTTTTTGAGCAGTGTATATACAGTACCAGTCCAAAGTTTTGGACACACCTACTCATTTCAGGGGTTTTCTTTATTTTTTTACCATTTTCTACATTTTAGAATAATAGTGAAGGCATCAAAACTATGAAATAACACATATGGAATCATGTAGTAACCAAAAAAGTGTTACCAAATCAAATGTATTTATATAGCCCTTCGTACATCAGCTGATATCTCAAAGTGCTGTACAGAAACCCAGCCTAAAACCCCAAACAGCAAGCAATGCAGGTGTAGAAGCACGGTGGCTAGGAAAAACTCCCTAGAAAGGCCAAAAACTAGGAAGAAACCTAGAGAGGAACAGGCTATGTGGGGTGGCCAGTCCTCTTCTGGCTGTGCCGGGTGAAGATGTTAAAATGTTCATAAATGACCAGCATGGTCAAATAATAATAATCACAGGCAGAACAGTTGAAACTGGAGCAGCAGCACGGCCAGGTGGACTGGGGACAGCAAGGAGTCATCATGTCAGGTAGTCCTGAGGCATGGTCCTAGGGCTCAGGTCCTCCGACAGAGAGAAAGAGAGAATTAGAGAGATCATACTTAAATTCACACAGGACACCGGATAGGACAGGAGAAGTACTCCAGATATAACAAACTGACCCTAGCCCCGACACATAAACTACTGCAGCATAAATACTGGAGGCTGAGACAGGAGGGGTCAGGAGACACTGTGGCCCCATCAGATGACACCCCTGGACAGGGCCAAACAGGAAGGATATAACCCCACTCACTTTGCCAAAGCACAGCCCCCACACACCACTAGAGGGATATCTTCAACCACCAACTTACCATCCTGAGACAAGGCCGAGTATAGCCCACAAAGATCTCCGCCACGGCACAACCAAAGGGGGGCAAACCCAGACAGGAAGATCACATCAGTGACTCAACCCACTCAAGGGACGGTATGAAAGAGACTCAGCCCCTGCAATAGGGTTAGAGACAGAGAATCCCAGTGGAAAGAGGGGAACCGGCCAGGCAGAGACAGCAAGGGCGGTTCGTTGCTCCAGAGCCTTTCTGTTCACCTTCACACTCCTGGGCCAGACTACACTCAATCATATGACCCACTGAAGAGATGAGTCTTCAGTAAAGACTTAAAGGTTGAGACTGAGTTTGCGTCTCTCACATGGGTAGGCAGGCCATTCCATAAAAATGGAGCTCTATAGGAGAAAGCCCTGCCTCCAGCTGTTTGCTTAGAAATTCTAGGGGACAATTAAATCAAATCAAATTTTATTTGTCACATACACATGGTTAGCAGATGTTAATGCGAGTGTAGCGAAATGCTTGTGCTTCTAGTTCCGACAATGCAGTAATAACCAACAAGTAATCTAGCTAACAATTCCAAAACTACCACCTTATAGACACAAGTGTAAGGGGATAAAGAATATGTACATAAAGATATATGAATGAGTGATGGTACAGAGCGGCATAGGCAAGATACAGTAGATGGTATTGAGTGCAGTATATACATATGAGATGAGTATGTAAACAAAGTGGCATAGTTAAAGTGGCTAGTGATACATGTATTACATAAAGATGCAGTAGATGATATAGAGTACAGTATATACATATATATATGAGATGAATAATGTAGGGTATGTAAACATTATATTAGGTAGCATTGTTTAAAGTGGCTCGTGATACATCATTTCCCATCAATTCCCATTATTAAAGTGGCTGGAGTTGAGTCAGTGTGTTGGCAGCAGCCACTCAATGTTAGTGGTGGCTGTTTAACATTCTGATGGCCCGGAGATAGAAGCTGTTTTTCAGTCTCTCGGTCCCAGCTTTGATGCACCTGTACTGACCTCGCCTTCTGGACGATAGCGGGGTGAACAGGCAGTGGCTCGGGTGGTTGTTGTCCTTGAGGATCTTTATGGCCTTCCTGTGACATCGGGTGGTGTAGGTGTCCTGGAGGGCAGGTAGTTTGCCCCCGGTGATGCGTTGTGCAGACCTCACTACCCTCTGGAGAGCCTTACGGTTGTGGGCGGAGCAGTTGCCATACCAGGCGGTGATACAGCCCAACAGGATGCTCTCGATTGTGCATCTGTAGAAGTTTGTGAGTGCTTTTGGTGACAAGCCGAATTTCTTCAGCCTCCTGAGGTTGAAGAGGCGCTGCTGCGCCTTCTTCACGATGCTGTCTGTATGGGTGGACCAATTCAGTTTGTCTGTGATGTGTACGCCGAGGAACTTAAAACTTACTACCCTCTCCACTACTGTTCCATCAATGTGGATAGGGGGTGTTCCCTCTGCTGTTTCCTGAAGTCCACAATCATCTCCTTAGTTTTGTTGACGTTGAGTGTGAGGTTATTTTCCTGACACCACACTCACCCTCCCTCCCTGTAGGCCGTCTCGTCGTTGTTGGTAATCAAGCCTACCACTGTTGTGTCGTCTGCAAACTTGATGATTGAGTTGGAGGCGTGCGTGGCCACGCAGTCGTGGGTGAACAGGGAGTACAGGAGAGGGCTCAGAACGCACCCTTGTGGGGCCCCAGTGTTGAGGATCAGCTGGGTGGAAATGTTGTTGCCTACCCTCACCACCTGGGGGCGGACCGTCAGGAAGTCCAGTACCCAGTTGCACAGGGCGGGGTGGGGGCAGAGACAATTACTCGATGCCGACACATCTTTCTAGCTGATTTACACGCTGAAGCTATGTTGCGCTTGGTGATCTCTGACTGTTTCATCCTAACATCGTTGGTGCCGACGTGAATAACAATATCTCTATACTCGCCAGTTTTAGCTTTAGCCAGCACCATCTTCAGATTAGCCTTAACGTCGGTAGCCCTGCCCCCCGGTAAACAGTGTATGATCGCTGGATGATTCGTTTTAAGTCTAATACTGCGGGTAATGGAGTCGCCAATGACTAGAGTTTTCAATTTGTCAGAGCTAATGGTGGTAAGCTTCGGCGTCTCAGACCCCGTAATGGGAGTAGAGACCAGAGAAGGCTCTATACTTTATATTTGAGATTCTTCAAAGTAGCCACCCATCGCCTTGATGACAGCTTTGCACACACTTGGCATCCTCTCAACCAGCTTCATGAGGTAGTCACCTGGAATGCTTGTCAATTAAAAGTTAATTTGTGGAATTTCTTTCCTTAATGCGTTTGAGACTATCAGTTATGTTGTGACAAGGTACAGGTGGTATACAGAAGAGGGCCCTGTTTGGTAAAAGACCAAGTCTCTTTGATAGATAAGCAAAGAGAAACAATAGTCCATCATTACTTCAAGACATGAATGTCAGTCAATCTGGAAAATGTCAAGAACTTTGAAGTTTCTTCAAGTGCAGTAGTAAAAACCATGAAGCGCTATGATGAAACTGGCTCTCATGAGGACCGCCACAGGAATGGAAGACCCAGAGTTCCCTCTGCTGCAGAGGATAAGTTCATTAGAGTTACCAGCCTCAGAAATTGCAGCCTAAATAAATGCTTCACGGAGTTCAAGTAACAGACACATCTCAACATCAACTGTTCAGAGGAGACTCCGTGAATCAGGCCTTCATGGTTGAATTGTTGCAAAAAAAACACAACTAAAGGACATCAATAAGACGAAGAGACTTGCTTGGGAAACATGAGCAATGGACATTAGACCGGTGGAAATCTGTCCTTTGGTCTGAGTCCAAATTTGAGATTTTTAGTTCCAACTGCCGTGTCTTTGTGAGACGCAGAGCAGACGAACGAATGATCTCTGCATGTGTGGTTCCTACCATGGAGGAGGAGGTGAGTGGGTGTGCTTTGCTGGTGATACTGACTGATTTATTTTTAATTCAAGGCACACAACTAGCATGGCTACCACAGACTTCTGCAGTGATACGCCATGCGCTTAGTGGGTCTATCATTTGTTTTTTAACAGGACAATGACCCAACACACCTTCAAGCTGTGTAAGGGCTATTTGACCAAGATGGCGAGTAATGGAGTGCTGCATCAGATGACCTAGCCTCCACAATTACCTGACCTCAGCCCAATTGATATGGTTTGGGATGAGGTGGACCGCAGAGAGAAGGAAAAGCAGCCAAGTGCTCAGCATATGTAGGAACTCCTTCAAGACTGTTGGAAAAGCATTCCAGGTGAAACTGGTTGAGAGAATATAAAGATAGCAAAGCTGTAATCAAGGCAAAGGATGGCTACTTTGAAGAATTTGAAGTATGTTTTGATTTCTTCACCACTTTTTGGTTACTACATGATTCCATATGTGTAGTCCATAGTTTTGATGTCTTCACTATTATTCTACAATGTAGAAAATAGTAAAAATAAAAAAAACCCTGAAATGAGTTAGTGTGTCCAAACTTTTGACTGGTACCCTATAAATATGTGTATGTATAGCTCAATTGTCGTGTTTTATGGGTCTCATGTTCTTGGTTTAAAAAATGAAGCAAGTGGGGTTTGTGATGTTGAGCTCAGTGTTGTGTGCGGGCGCAGTTCAGTGGAATTAGTGACTTGACCAGAGACCAACCACATTTTTGCTCAGTTGGGTGGGATTTCCTGTTTTGTGACAGTTTACTTCTCTTCTCTGTCATGGAAATGCTGATACCAGAAAGTGTCTAGAGAAGATCACACATTGATTGACCTTTTCTACGTGGAGTTATTAGGTGGAGTTACTCTCAATTTTGGTTCATCAGAATTTGTTTTGCTCATCCATCATATTGTAACTTAAAAGCAGTTAAATCTGGGGGTAAATATTGCAATAGTTTACTACCAAGTGTTGGTGAGAATCCTAGCTGACATTGGAGGACATAGATAAAGATGGTGACAACTCTACTCTTTATGGCATTAGGTGAGTATTACAGTAACTCAGTTTTCATAAAGGACGTTATTTCAAGTGCCTTACATCAACACCAATAGATCACATCTATAGCTGGGTATCTGTTGTCTCTGTGCATTCTGCTTTATACAAATACTGTATGTTATTGTCTCTGTCTAGCCTTGTTTCAATAGGCTATTTATATATTGTATATATTAATATCTGCAATGCAATTTTAACAGGCTAATTTGGATCTCCATGAATATTGCTCACGAGCGACTTGGTAGACAGTGGCAAATTCAAACTGACCTATAACAAAGGACTTGTTTCCAGTTCTCATGTCTGCGTTCTAGTCTCACGACGTCAAAGTTCAAAGTTGATGTGCTTTGTGTACATATCCCGGAAAAGTTTAGTAAAATGGGATCTTAAAGCCATGGAGAGGATAACACCGGACCGATAACACCGGTCCATCCAACCAGATCGTTAAACAGGCATATTTATATAACAAATATGAGTTTGGAGGGTTTAAACCAGGGTCGGAGTCAATTATAAATGATGGAATTCACTCATAAAGTGGAGTATTTAAGTTCAATTGAATTCAAAATTTCAACGATCTTCAAGTTTTGGAATTGATCTGTTTGGTCTGTTTTGAATTGGAATTCAATTCAAATTCAATATTTGTACATTTCCCAGTTAGTGCACTTACAGTGCATTCCTAAAGTATTCATACCCCTTTCCCACATTTTGTTATGTTAGTGTTATTCTAAAATAGTTTTTTTAAATCCTCATCAATCTGCACCCAATACCGTGCAAATGTATTAAAAGTAAAAAAACAGATACCTTATTTACATTAGTATTCAGACCCTTTGCTATGAGACTTGAAATTGAGCTCAGGTGCATCCTGTTTCCATTTCTACAACTTGATTGGAGTCCACCTGTGGTAAATTCAATTGATTGGACATGATTTTTGGAAAGGCACACACCTGTCTATATAAAGTCCCACAGTTAACAGTGCATGTCAGAGCAAAAATAAAGCCTAGACATGATTGTGTCGAGGCACAGATCTGGGAAACGGTACCAAAATATTTCTGTAGTATTGAAAGTCCACAAGAACACAGTGGCCTCCATCATTCTTAAATGGAAGAAGTTTGGAACCACCAAGACTTTTCCTAGAGCTGACCACCTAGCGAAACTGAGCAATCGGTGGAGAAGGGCCTTGGTTAGGGAGGTGACCAAGAACCTGATGGTCACTCTGAAAGAACTCCAGAGTTCCTCTGTGGAGATGGGAGAACTTTCCAGAAGGACAACCATCTCTGCAGCACTCCACCAATCAGACCTTTATGGTAAAGTGGCCAGATGGAAACTACTCCTCAGTAAAAGGCACATGAAAGCCCACGTGGAGTTTGCCAAAAGGGATCTAAAGGACTTCCAGACCATGAGAAACAAGATTCTCTGGTCTGATGAAATGAAGATTTTACTCTTTGGCCTGAATGCCAATTGTCATGTCTGAAGGAAACCTGGCACCATCCCTACGGTTAAGCATGGTGGTGGCAGCATCATGCTGTGGGGATGTTTTTCAGCGGCAGTGACTGGGAGACTCGTCAGGGTTGAGGAAAAGATGAACTGAGCAAAGAACAGAGAGTTCCTTGATGAAAACCTGCTCCAGAGCGCTCAGGACCTCAGACTGGGGGTGAAGGCTCACCTTCAAACCGGACAATGACCCTAAACACACAGCCAAGACAACGCAGGAGTGGCTTCAGGGCAAGTCTCTGAATGTCCTTCAGTGGTCCAGCCAGAGCCCGGACTTGAACCCAATCGATCATCTCTGGAAAGATCTGAAAATAGCTGTAAAGCAACGCTCCCCAAGCAATTTGTAAACATTTATGTTTTTGCTTTGTATTTATGGGGTATTGTGTATAGATTGATGAGGGGGGAAAATGATTTAATCCATTTTAGGCTGTAATCAAACAAAATGTGGAAAAAGTCCAGAGCACTGTAGGGCTCTGTTTTAACAAACCTAACGCAACGGTATCTTTAATCGCAGGCGGTATCGCTATGGGTTCAGGGCTGTGTCACATATTTGTGTCACTTTCATTATCACAATTGTCGTGCGTTTCATGGCGCCGCCACGAAGGGGCTGGATTCTGATTAATGAGCAAGTTGTGGCTGTGCCGAGGCTTGGCCCCTCACCGGCCAATCAGAACGTGCTCCATGCCGAAATGTGTGGTTGCTTCAAGTTGTGCATTTACAGTCTTTTATGAATTGCCTTGGAATCAACTCCAATTCCAACGTTAGTCCGTTATAGTTTGTTAAAAGGCTTACAGAAACGAAGTAACAAAATGTAGACCTATCTTTGCTACATATGTTAACTTGAACCCATTTGCAGTCCACATTGTTCTAAGTACTTGCATGGCTTCAATACCATTCACACTGATATAGGGGCTAGGCCTAGTGCACATTACATTATGACTGAGCATGGACACGCCAAACATTGTCAATAAGCATTATGAAAGTAATTATTCATAAGTCCTAAAAAGAGAAATAATAATTATAATCAAATTCAAAACAAAACAACTTGTTTTAAATAGGCTTTGTCACACTTACAGGCACCATCATTTCTCCCCATGGGCATATAAAATTAAAACAACGCAGACTATGGAGGGTTTTACGCACATCCACGTTTTCACAGTAGCTGGACATAGATCCATTGCAGAACATTGATCTAAAATTGACCCTAGAAATAGTACTGTTGGGAGCTCTGGAGACACCGGGTGCGTCAATTACTAATACTCTTAGTAAAAGTTTTTATCTTCAACTCGCAATCTGTGAGTTGCATTTGATTAGATAGATTGAAATTGTATGTAAAACATCACAGCATAGTTGAAAGATATATGGTGCATAGACATCCGAAGAGGACGGCCAGAAGAGATAGGTGTGTTGGGCTGAGGGAAGCTGAGGTTTGGGATGTGGAATTGGAGACAAGTGGGAGTGAAGTTGCTGGGCCAGGGATAGAATTACGGTCAAAGATTTTTTTTTAAATTTAAATTTTTTTAAGTAAAAATAAAACAAAATGAAAAGTAAGTTTGAATGGAACTGAGGGACAGTGTTTTTACAGCTAATGCCGGTTTACCTGAGGCTGATGGCGTGCAGGTGTTTGTACACATGCAATATACACACACTGTGTGTAGTGGTTTAGTCGTGGTTCCTTTGCAGCAATTTGACCATTAAGGCCTGATTCACGCGGTCTCTGAACAGTTGATGTTGAGATGTGTCTGTTACTTGAACTCTGAAGCATCTATTTGGGCTGCAATTTCTGAGGTTGGTAACTCTAATGAACTTATCCTCTGCAGCAGAGGTAACTCTGGGGAATCCTTTCCTGTGGCGGTCCTCATGAGAGCCAGTTTCATCATAGTGCTTGATGATTTTTGTGACTGCACTTGAGAAAGTTCTTGAAATTTTCTGCATTGACTGATATTCATGTCTTAAAGTAATGATGGACTATCATTTCTCTTTGCTTATTTGAGCTGTTCTTGACATAATATCGACTTGGTATTTTACCAAATAGGGCTATCTTCTGTATACCACCCCTACCTTGTCACGACACAACTGATTGGCTCAAACGCATTTAAGAAGGAAAGATTTATTTTATTTTATCCACAAATTACATTTTAACAAGGCATGCCTGTTAATTGAAATCCATTCCAGGTGACTACCTCATGACATTGGTTGAGAGAATGACAAGCATGTGCAAAGCTGTCATCAAGACAAAGGGTGGCTAGTTTGAAGAATCTCAAATATAAAATCTATTTTGATTTGTCTAACGCTTTTTGATTACTACATGATTCTATGTGTTATTTCATAGTTTTGATGTCTACTACTATTACACCAAATGTTGTATCAAGTCTGCCAAAATGTGCCTAATTGCTTTATTAATACATTTACAAGTTCGGAAATGTGCACTCTCCTCAGACAATGGTATTTTTTCACTGTAATAGCTATTTTAAATTGGACAGGGCAGTTATATTAACTACACTCTGCGTGGTAGTTTATCTGAATTCAAATCTTCTTTTCAGTAGTTATTTACTCTTTTGACATGTAGCTAACAGTGTAGTTAGCTACTAGAAGCCACAATTTTTTGTTTTATCTCCAGAACAACTGGCATGAGGCCGATGAACTTTCTCTCTGGCTGTCACACATCTCCCTACACTGTTAACATCAAATCAAATCAAAGTTTATTTGTCACGTGCGCCGAATACAACAGTGAAATGCTTACTTACAGGCTCTAACCAATAGTGCTGTGGGGGAAAAAAGTGTGTGTGTGTGTAGGTAAGTAAAGAAATAAAACAACAGTAAAAAGACATTTGAAAATAAAAGTAAGCGAGGCTATATACAGACACCGGTTAGTCAGGCTGATTGAGGTAGTATGTACATGTGGGTATGGTTAAAGTGACTATGGATATATGATGAACAGAGAGTAGCAGTAGCGTAAAAAGAGGGGTTGGTGGGTGGTGGGACACAATGCAGATAGCCCGGTTAGCCAATGTGCGGGAGCACTGGTTGGTCGGGCCAATTGAGGTAGTATGTACATGAATGTATAGTTAAAGTGACTATGCAAATAAGATGAACAGAGAGTAGCAGCAGCGTAAAAGAGGGGTTGGGGGGCACACAATGCAAATAGTCCGGGTAACCATTTGGTTACCTGTTCAGGAGTCTTATGGCTTGGGGGTAAAAACTGTTGAGAAGCCTTTTTGTCCTAGACTTGGCACTCCGGTGCTGTTTGCCATACAGAAATAGAGAGAACAGTCTATGACTGGGGTAGTTGGGGTATTTGACATTTTTCAGGGCCTTCCTTTGTCACCGCCTGGTGTAGAGGTCCTGGATGGCAGGCAGCTTTGCCCCAGTGATGTACTGGGCCGTACGCACTACCCTCTGAAGTGCCTTGGGGTCGGAGGCCGAGCAATTTCCGTACCAGGCAGTGATGCAACCGGTCAGAATGCTCTCGATGTTGCAGCTGTAGAACCTTTTGAGGATCTCAGGACCCATGCCAAATCTTTTTCGTTTCATGAGGGGGAATAGGCTTTGTCGTGCCCTCTTCACGACTGTCTTGGTGTGTTTGGACCATTCTAGTTTGGTGTTGATGTGGACACCAAGGTATTTGAAGCTCTCAACCTGCTCCACTACAGCCCTGTCGATGAGAATGGGGACGTGCTCGGTGCTCCTTTTCCTGTAGTCCACAATCATCTCCTTAGTCTTGGTTACGTTGAGGGATAGGTTGTTTTTCTGGCACCACCCGGCCAGGTCTCCTCCTCCCTATAGGTTGTCTCATCATTGTCGGTGATCAGGCCTGCCACTTTTGTGTCATCAGCAAACTTAATGATGGTTTTGAAGTCGTGCCTGGCCATGCAGTCGTGGGTGAACAGGGAGTACAGGAGGGGACTGAGCACGCACCCCTGGGGAGCTCCAGTGTTGAGAATCAGCGTGGCAGATGTGTTGCTACCTACCCTCAGCCAGTGACGGATGTGGTGTCTTCCTCAATGTCATTAGAAGAATCCCGGAACATGTTCCAGTCTGTGATAGCAAAACAGTCCGGTAGTTTAGCATTTGCTTCATCTGACAATTTTTTATAGACCAAGTCACTGGTGCTTCCTGCTTAAATTTTTTGCTTGTAAGCAGGAATCAGAAGGATAGAGTTGTGGTCGGATTTACCAAATGGAAGGCGAGGGAGAGCTCTGTACGCATCTCTGTGTGTGGAGTACAGGTGATCTAGAATTTTTTTCCCTCTGGTTGCACATTTAACATGTTGATAGAGATTGGTAGAACTGATTTAAGTGTCCCTGCATTAAAGTCTCCGGTCACTAGGAGCGCCGCCTCTGAGTGAGTGGTTTCCTGTTTGCTTATTTCCTTATACAGCTGGCTGAGTGCGGTCTTAGTGCCAGCATCTGATTGTGGTGGTAAATAAACAGCCACAAAAAGTATAGCTGAGAACTCTCTAGGCAAGTAGTGTGGCCTGCAATTTATCATAATATACTCTACTTCAGGTGAGCAAAATCTAGACACTTCCTTAGATTTCGTGCACGAGCTGCTGTTTACAAATATGCACAGATCCCCCCTTCTAGACTATAGAGTTATGTGTTCTTCCAGTCCATTTTATATCAGGAAATAACGTAAGTCTACATCAAGTGGGAAACCTTTTCATAAAATAAAGTGTTGAGAGTCGATTTTTGCAGAAAGCAGGATTATCTGATTTTAGAAGAGGGCTATAATGTGAGAAATTATTATTATTATTTTTTTAAATGAAGCTTAATCTGTATACTAAGCAGCTGGTCTGTGAGAGTCTGGAAAATGTTAACCACAATAGTTAACTATGGTACATGACACATACATCTCTCACAGGACAGTTTCACAAAGGAAATCCTTGAGCTCAATATAGACATAACCATCCGGCTTTAGAAATGGTTTAAATACCACAACAGCATATGCAAATTATGTTTGCTTGCTGGGATTACATTTAAAGTTTTTTCATAAATGTGTCAATAACTATCTACATATAGCTTACTAACATATCTAAATGTAACAATAACATTTATTAAATGGTGAGAAAATGTATATTTAATGATTTTTTTTGTACTGGACATTATAGTAAGGTGTAATCCATTTAGACATAGCAACTTCAGTAAATGTTTGTTTAAATTGTAATGTTTTGGTTGTCTGTATTTATTGATATTTATTATGGATCCCCATTAGCTGCTGCCAAGGATACTCTTCCTGGGGGTCCAGCAGAATTAAGGTAGTTCTACATTTTTTAAAACATTACAAAACATTCATAACACATTTCACTGTGTTTCTCCCCAACAGCTCATCGAATGGTGTTATCTTCATTGGCAGGTAAGTGTTCATTTACATGTGAACACAAGTCTCAAAAAGGTTTTAAAATGCTGTTTAAATGCTGTTAAAGTCCATAAAAGGTTAAGCAACACATTTGTAACAACTTTTAATAGAACAACTTTGACAATACTGACGGTGTTAAATTGCTTATTTGATTATTAATCATTATTAATTATTTTTCCCGATCATCTCTTTTCCTCTTTGTGAGCTGGTGAAGAGATAAGGCTGGTCGATGGCACTAGTCGCTGCTCGGGGACAGTAGAGATTCTTTACAAGGGCCAGTGGGGACGAGTGTGTGGCCAGAAGTGGGACGTAAACAATGCCAATGTGGTGTGTGGCCAGCTGGGCTGTGGGAGAGCTGTGAGTGCCCAAGGTAGTGCCCACATAGGTCAGGGTAGTGGTGGCAGGCCTACTTGGCTGGATGATGTTGGGTGTAAAGGCACTGAGAGCTCCCTCACAGAATGCTCACATGGAGGATTGAAACACCATGACTGTTTACAGGCTCAAGATGCCAGAGTTGTCTGCTCAGGTAAGAAAAGTCCCTCTGTTGCTATTGTGGTTGATAAAAGTCAAAATACCTTGATTTTCGTTGTGTCAACTTGGCATCGATTTAGTTGATAAAAATGACACTGAAATGCATTTAATTGTCAAAATGTTCTTTCATGCCTAGATAAACCTAATATCAGACTGGTCAATGGGAGTGACCTCTGCTCTGGGAGGGTGGAGGTCTATCAAACTGGTCACTGGCGGACCGTGTGTGACGACGTGTGGGACTTGAATGATGCTGCTGTGGTTTGCAGACAGCTTGGCTGTGGGAGAGCTGATAGTGCCCCAGAGAGGGCCTACTTTGGTCAGGGAAGTGGACCCATCTGGCAGGATGATGTTGGCTGCTCTGGCACAGAGTGCTCCATCACACAGTGCCCACACACAGGAGGAGGAACACATAACTGTAATCATGGTAACGACACAGGTGTTATTTGTTCAGGTAAGGGAGTCTCTTTGCCTTGTCTAGACTTGAGTTTTATCAGCATTTGGTTTGAATGGTTTGAATTGTGCAGAAAGGTCTCGTCATAGAGAAAATCTTTAAAAAGCATATTACTGCAGTATTGTAGACTGCTCTGCCACCTAGTGGAGAGTTGACCTTTGCACAAAGAAATTTAACCCAGGCCTGACTTGGTGCTATATGACCAGATGGGGGCAACCTAGAACAGAGCATGTGGCTTATATAGTATGAAGACCAGATAGGTTGTGATTATTGTTTCCTCACTAAACTACATCTCTTTGACCAACAGGTGTTGTCTTGCAGAAGCCTTTACTCTCCACAGACCCGTCCTACTCTGCCTTCTTGCATGGAGAGGAGGTCCAGCTCACCTGCACTCTTCCATCCCGTATCCTCTGTAATGCTGTGGAGTTCATCTTCTATCTGAATGGAGACTCCGTCATGACCGTGACAGTTGGATCCTCACAGCCCAGGGCTACTTTAACAAAGTTTAAGACGGACGCTTCACACCAGGGCAGTTACAGCTGTCTCTACAGAACCCACTCCAACGGCAAAGCCATCAGCTCCCCTTACAGCAACGTTACTAAAGGTGAGGTGGTAGTTGGGAAACAAGTGTTGCTTAATCTACAGTGAGCTCCAAAAATATTGGGACAGTGACAAATATTTTGTTTTGGCTCTGTACTCTAGCACTTTAGATTTGAAATGATACAATGATTGAGGTCAAATCAAATCAAATCAAATCAAATCAAATTTTATTTGTCACATACACATGGTTAGCAGATGTTAATGCGAGTGTAGCGAAATGCTTGTGCTTCTATTTCCGACAATGCAGTAATAATGAACAAGTAATCTAACTAACAATTCCAAAAACTACTGTCTTATACACAGTGTAAGGGGATAAAGAATATGTACATAAGGATATATGAATGAGTGATGGTACAGAGCAGCATAGGCAAGATACAGTAGATGATATCGAGTACAGTATATACATATGAGATGAGTATGTAAACCAAGTGGCATAGTTAAAGTGGCTAGTGATACATGTATTACATAAGGATGAAGTCGATGATATAGAGTACAGTATCTACGTATGCATATGAGATGAATAATGTAGGGTAAGTAACATTATATAAGGTAGCATTGTTTAAAGTGGCTAGTGATATATTTACATCATTTCCCATCAATTCCCATTATTAAAGTGGCTGGAGTAGAGTCAGTGTCATTGACAGTCATTGACAGTGTGTTGGCAGTAGCCACTCAATGTTAGTGGTGGCTGTTTAACAGTCTGATGGCCTTGAGATAGAAGCTGTTTTTCAGTCTCTCGGTCCCAGCTTTGATGCACCTGTACTGACCTCGCCTTCTGGATGACAGCGGGGTGAACAGGCAGTGGCTCGGGTGGTTGATGTCCTTGATGATCTTTATAGCCTTCCTGTAGCATCGGGTGGTGTAGGTGTCCTGGAGGGCAGGTAGTTTGCCCCCGGTGATGCGTTGTGCAGACCTCACTACCCTCTGGAGAGCCTTACGGTTGAGGGCGGTGCAGTTGCCATACCAGGCGGTGATACAGCCCGCCAGGATGCTCTCGATTGTGCATCTGTAGAAGTTTGTGAGTGCTTTTGGTGACAAGCTGAATTTCTTCAGCCTCCTGAGGTTGAAGAGGCGCTGCTGCGCCTTCCTCACGATGCTGTCTGTGTGAGTGGACCAATTCAGTTTGTCTGTCATGTGTATGCAGAGGAACTTAAAACTTGCTACCCTCTCCACTACTGTTCCATCGATGTGGATGGGGGTGTTCCCTCTGCTGTTTCCTGAAGTCCACAATCATCTCCTTAGTTTTGTTGACGTTGAGTGTGAGGTTATTTTCCTGACACCACACTCCGAGGGCCCTCACCTCCTCCCTGTAGGCCGTCTCGTCATTGTTGGTAATCAAGCCTACCACTGTTGTGTCGTCCGCAAACTTGATGATTGAGTTGGAGGCGTGCGTGGCCACGCAGTCGTGGGTGAACAGGGAGTACAGGAGAGGGCTCAGAACGCACCCTTGTGGGGCCCCAGTGTTGAGGATCAGCGGGGAGGAGATGTTGTTGCCTATCCTCACCACCTGGGGGCGGCCCGTCAGGAAGTCCAGTACCCAGTTGCACAGGGCGGGGTCGAGACCCAGGGTCTCGAGCTTGATGACGAGCTTGGAGGGTACTATGGTGTTGAATGCCGAGCTGTAGTCGATGAACAGCATTCTCACATAGGTATTCCTCTTGTCCAGATGGGTTAGGGCAGTGTGCAGTGTGGTTGAGATTGCATCGTCTGTGGACCTATTTGGGCGGTAAGCAAATTGGAGTGGGTCTAGGTTGTCAGGTAGGGTGGAGGTGATATGGTCCTTGACTAGTCTCTCAAAGCACTTCATGATGACGGATGTGAGTGCTACGGGCGGTAGTCGTTTAGCTCAGTTACCTTAGCTTTCTTGGGAACAGGAACAATGGTGGCCCTCTTGAAGCATGTGGGAACAGCAGACTGGTATAGGGATTGATTGAATATGTCCGTAAACACACCGGCCAGCTGGTCTGCGCATGCTCTGAGGGCGCGGCTGGGGATGCCGTCTGGGCCTGCAGCCTTGCGAGGGTTAACACGTTTAAATGTCTTACTCACTTCGGCTGCAGTGAAGGAGAGACCGCATGTTTTCATTGCAGGCCGTGTCAGTGGCACTGTATTGTCCTCAAAGCGGGCAAAAAGTTATTTAGTCTGCCTGGGAGCAAGACATCCTGGTCCGTGACTGGGCTGGGTTTCTTCCTGTAGTCCGTGATTGACTGTAGACCCTGCCACATGCCTCTTGTGTCTGAGCCGTTGAATTGAGATTCTACTTTGTCTCTGTACTGGCGCTTAGCTTGTTTGATAGCCTTGCGGAGGGAATAGCTGCACTGTTTGTATTCAGTCATGTTACCAGACACCTTGCCCTGATTAAAAGCAGTGGTTCGCGCCTTCAGTTTCACACGAATGCTGCCATCAATCCACGGTTTCTGGTTAGGGAATGTTTTAATCGTTGCTATGGGAACGACATCTTCAACGCACGTTCTAATGAACTCGCACACCGAATCAGCGTATTCGTCAATGTTGTTGTCTGTCTGAAACATCTCCCAGTCCACGTGATGGAAGCAGTCTTGGAGTGTGGAGTCAGCTTGGTCAACATCTCCCTTCTTGTTTTAGTCCACGGGATCAACAAAATGATGGAAGCAGTCTCTGAGAGTTTTCCAAATAAAGTTTGTTTTCAGAGCCAAAATCCCCAGCTATGAATGTCTGCTTTGCAGGGGGTTCGTTCAGAGCCATCGATGTGTCTGCTTGGGGGGATATATACGGCTGTGATTATAATCGAAGAGAATTCTCTTGGTAGATAATGCGGTCTACATTTGATTGTGAGGAATTCTAAATCAGGTGAACAGAAGGATTTGAGTTCCTGTATGTTTCTGTCATCACACCATGTCACGTTAGTCATAAGGCATACGCCCCCGCCCCTCTTCTTACCAGAAAGATGTTTGTTTCTGTCCGCGCGATGTGTGGAGAAACCCGCTGGCTGCACCGCTTCGGATAGCGTCTCTCCAGTTAGCCATGTTTCCGTGAAGCAGAGAACGTTACAGTCTCTGATGTCCCTCTGGAATGCTACCCTTGCTCGGATTTCATCAACCTTGTTGTCAAGAGACTGGACATTGGCAAGAAGAATGCTAGGGAGTGGTGCACGGTGTGCCCGTCTCCGGAGTCTGACCAGAAGACCGCTTCGTTTCCCTCTTTTTCTGAGTCGTTTTTTTTGGGTCGCTGCATGTAATCCACTCCGTTGCACTGGTTGTAAGGCAGAACACAGGATCCGCATCGCGAAAAACATATTCTTGGTCGTACTGATGGTGAGTTGACGCTGATCTTATATTCAGTAGTTCTTCTCGCCTGTATGTAATGAAACCTAAGATGACCTGGGGTACTAGTGTAAGAAATAACACGTAAAAAAAAAAAAACTGCATAGTTTCCTAGGAACGCGAAGCGAGGCGGCCATCTCTGTCGGCCATCTCTGTCAGGGCTCTGGCAGTGCAGACTGTCAGCTTTAATTTGAGGGTATGTTCATTTTAAATGGGCGAACCGTTTAGAAATGACAGCACTTTTTGTATCTAGTCCCCCATTTTAGGGGACCAAAAGTATTGAGACAAATTCACTTATACAGTATGTGTAATAAAGTAATCAAACGTTTAGTATTTGGTCCCATATTCCTAGCATGCAATGATCACATCACGTTTGTGACTCGACGCACTTGGATGCATTGGCTGTTTGTTTTGGTAGTGTTTCGGATTATTTTGTGGGCTATGAAATTTGTGCATCTAACTTTCTCACTCATCATTGTTCACGATATATTCAGGACAATCCGTAATCACAGTTTTTAGAAACATATTATACACTGCTCAAAAAAATAAAGGGAACACTAAAATAACACATCCTAGATCTGAATCAATTAAATATTCTTAATAAATACTTTTTTCTTTAGATAGTTGAATATGCTGACAACAAAATCACACAAAAATGATCAATGGAAATCAAATTGATCAACCCATGGAGGTCTGGATTTGGAGTCAAACTCAAAATTAAAGTGGAAAACCACACTACAGGCTGATCCAACTTTGATGTAAGTGTGTGTGGCCTCCACATGCCTGTATGACCTCCCTACAATGCCTGGGCATGCTCCTGATGAGGTGGCGGATGGTCTCCTGAGGGATCTCCTCCCAGACCTGGACTAAAGCATCCGCCAACTCCTGGACAGTCTGTGGTGCAACGTGGCGTTGGTGGATGGAGCGAGACATGATGTCCCAGATGTGCTCAATTGGATTCAGGTCTGGGGAACGGGCGGGCCAGTCCATAGCATCAATGCCTTCCTCTTGCAGGAACTGCTGACACACTCCAGGCACATGAGGTCTAGCATTGTCTTGCATTAGGAGGAACCCAGGACCAACCGCACCAGCATATGGTCTCACGAGGGGTCTGAGGATCTCATCTCGGTACCTAATGGCAGTCAGGCTACATCTGGCGAGCACATGGAGGACTGTGCGGCCCCCAAAGAAATGCCACCCCACACCATGACTGACCCACCGCCAAACCGGTCATGCTGGAGGATGTTGCAGGCAGGAGAACGTTCTCCACTGCGTCTCCAGACTCTGTCACGTCTGTCACGTGCTCAGTGTGAACCTGCTTTCATCTGTGAAGAGCACAGGGTGCCAGTGGAGAATTTGCCAGTCTTGGTTTTCTCTGGCAAATGCCAAACGTCCTGCAAGGTGTTGGGCTGTAAGCACAACCCCCACCTGTGGATGTCGGGCCCTCATACCACCCGCATGGAGTCTGTTTCTGACCGTTTGAGCAGACACATGCACATTTGTGGCCTGATGGAGGTCATTTTTCAGGGCTCTGGCAGTGCTCTTCCTTGCACAAAGGCGGAGGTAGCGGTCCTGCTGCTGGGTTGTTGCCCTCCTACGGCCTCCTCCATGTCTCCTGATGTACTGGCCTGTCTCCTGGTAGCGCCTCCATGCTCTGGACACTACGCTGACAGACACAGCAAACCTTCTTGCCACAGCTCGCATTGATGTTCCATCCTGGATGAGCTGCACTACCTGCGCCACTTGTGTGGGTTGTAGACTCCGTCTCATGCTACCACTAGAGTGAAAGCACCGCCAGCATTCAAAAGTGACCAAAACATCAGCCAGGAAGCATAGGAACTGAGAAGTGGTCTGTGGTACCACCTGCAGAACAACTCCTTTATTGGGGGTGTCTTGCTAATTGCCTATAATTTCCACCTGTTGTCTATTCCATTTGCACAACAGCATGTGAAATTTATTATCAATCAGTGTTGCTTCCTAAGTGGACAGTTTTTTTCTTTCACAGAAGTGTGATTGACTTGGAGTTACATTGTGTTGTTTAAGTGTTCCCTTTATTTTTTTGAGCAGCGTATTTTTTATTTACAGTAAAACTACATCGAAAATGACACAATACATTATTTACCATTCATTTCTATTGGGCACAAAAGATTCTGAAACACAACCAAAACAAACAGCAAATGCATCCAACAAATGTGTACAGTCAGAAGCTTGATGTAGTCATTGCCTGCTATGAATATGGGACCAAAAATACTAAACGTTTGACTATTTTAAACATATACAGTACCAGTCAAAAGTTTGGACACACCTACTCATTCAAGGGTTTCTTTATTTTTCCTATTATCTACATTGCAGAATAATAGTAAAGATGTCAGAACTATGAAATAACACATAGGGAATCATGTAGTAACCAAAAAGTGTTCAACAAATCAAAATATATTTTATATTTGAGATTCTTTGCACAATCTTGGCATTCTCTCAACCAGCTTCATGAGGTAGTCACCTGGAATGCATTTCAATTAATATGTTTACCCTGTTAATTTGTGAAATGTGTTTCCTTCTTAATGCGTATCAGCCAATCAGTTGTGCTGTGACAAGGTACGATTGGTATACAGAAGATAGCCTATTTGGTAAAAGACCAAGTCCATATTATGACAAGAATAGCTCAAATAAGCAATAAGAAATTACATTTCAAGAACTTTGAAAGTTTCTTCAAGTGCAGTCGCAAAAACCATCAAGTTCTATGATGAAACTGGCTCTCACGAGGACCACCGCAGGAAATCAAGTCCCAGAGTTACTTCTGCTGTAGAAGACACGTTCATTAGAGTTAACTGCACCTCAGATTGCAGCCCAAAAATTATTAAATTAAATTATTCACAGAGTTCAAGTAACAGACACATCTCAACATCAATTGTTCAGAGGAGAATGCGTGAATCAGGCCTTCATGGTCAAATTGCTGCAAAGAAAACAATACTAAAGGACATCAATAAGAAGAAGAGACTTGCTTGGGCCATGAAACACGAGCAATGGACATTAGACCAGGGAAATCTGTCCTTTGGTCTGATGAGTCCAAATTTGAGATTTTTGGTTCCAACCGCCATGTCGTTGTGAGATGCAGAGTAGGTGAACGGAAGATCTCCGCACGTGTGGTTCCCACCGTGAAGCATGAAGGAGGATGTGTAACTGTGTGGGGGTGCTTTTCTGGTGACACTGTTGGTGATTTATTTAGAATCCAAGGTACACTTGTCCAGCATGGCTACCACAGCATTTTGCAGCGATACGCCATCCCAACTGGTTTGCGCTTAGTGGGACTATCATTTGTTTTTCAACAGGACAATGACCCAACACACCTCCAGGCTATTTGAACAAGAAGGAGAGTGATGGAGTGCTGCATCAGATGGCCTGGCCTCCACAATCACCTGACCTCAACCCAATTGAGATGGTTTGGGATGAGTTGGACTGCAGAGTGAAGGAAAAGCATCCAACAAGTGCTCAGCATATGTGGGAACTCCTTTAAGACTGTTGGAAAAGCATTCCAGGTGAAGCTGGTTGAGAGAATGCCAAGAGTGTGCAAAGCTGACATCAAGTCAAAGGATGGCAACTTTGAAGAATCTCAAATCTCAAATATATTTTGATTTCTTGAAAACATTTGGTTACTACATGATTTCTTATATGTTGTTTTATAGTTTTGATGTCTTCACTCTCATTCTTCAATGTAGAAAATAGTGAAAATAAAGAAAAACCCTTGAATGGTACTGTACGTGAATTTTTCCCAATACTTTTGGTCCCCTAAAATGGGACTATGTACAAAAAGTACTGTAATTTCTAAACGGTTCACCGGATGAAAATACCCTCAAATTAAAGCGGACCGTCTGCACTTTAACCTCATATTCATTGTGTCACACACATATTTCTCAGTTACAAGGTGTGAATATGGAATCACATTACAGTCATATTGCTGTTTACTTTCTTCCAAGTGGTCCTGCTACAGCCCAACATCTCTCTCAGTCCTCCAAATGGAGGGATGTTTTGGGAACCTCATGGGCCAGAGGTGACCAGGGGCCACAGCTTCTCCATCATCTGCTCCATTCAGCCACAGTATCCCGGAGGCCTCTTCTATCTGGACTTCTCTGGTTCCAACAGAACAGAGACTACGCCAGCAGTCAACCACTCTGCCTGCTTCCACTTCCCTGTTGCAGAGTATAAAGACCAGGGGAAATACAGCTGCAGCTATGGAGTCAACATCTCCACGCGGTCATTCAGGTCGGCTAATAGTGAACTAGCTGTCACCATTAGAGGTAAACTAACACATGCTTTACATTTATTTATTTAAAATAGCATTTACGTGAGAGAAAAATCAAAGTATTGTAAAATGATTCATAATCCTTCATATCACTTTTTTAAAAATGTTTTTATATCCTATGAATTGGCCATCTACAAGTCTTGATCTGTAGGTCTAAACCTTGAAATACCTACCTTTTCCTCAGCCTCTATGGTCCCCATCATTGCCTCTGGAGGGACTGGTGGGCTAGTATTCCTGTTTCTGCTTCTGCTTGTCATCTGTCTAGTCAACAGGAGGACCAGGAGGAGCAGCAAGCCATCTACAGAGACTGACCAGAGAGAATGTAAGTGATATCATCATACTGTAAACTCAAATTTGTCCCAAAGACTTTTGTTGATATCATTTTGTTTGTAAGGCTTTTTTATTCCCTTGAGTTTGTTCTTGCGAATATTCATGAGCAAACGTTTAATGCAACAGGTACTGACAACAGACACAGAGGGGAGGACAACGAAGAGGGAGAGGACTATGTGACTTTTGAAAATGTCTGTTACGAGAGAGGTCTGGAGAGAGGGAAGAGGGAAAAGAAGAATGAGGAGGAGAAAGGGCACAGCTATGGGAAATCAGAGGATGTCTATGACAACGGGGAGGGAAACACTCACAGAAAGGGTGTTTGTGGGGGTCTCACGAAAAATGAACAGTGACGATGATGAAGAAGTTTACGTTAATGTCTCCGCTCAGGACAACGCTGTAACACAGGCAGGCGCGTCAGCTGGGTACAGCTCAAGATAAAAATCAAATAAAAGTAGGCTGCAAAAAAAAAAAAGGCAAAAATCATTCCAATCCCGCATTAAAATGCAACAGCTGTTTAGTGTATCGATTGGCTAGCTTTGGGAACATGCAGATTTTGCTTGGCGAGAAGCTGCCAGCCTGTGTACGTTTCTCTCAGCATTGAGCAGAGACAGAACCCGACAGTTTGCTTGAGGTCAGCTATCTAGGCTATTTTGATGTTGTCATTTGAACTTGGCCTTGTAAGCCTCGCAGCCAGCTCTTTTATGCACCGGCTACTCATACATTGATGTTGACATGGGCGGCGCATCCAGTAGGCTAGGGGAAGATAAGCTTACCCTAAAGTAAATTGAATGAAATTTGCCAAAATTAGCTATCTTTTTAAAAATGTATTTTACCTTTATTTAACTAGGCAAGTCAGTTAAGGACAAATTCTTATTTGCAATGACGGCCTAATAATTACTTGTGTCTTGTACAGAAATAAACAACATCATTACAAATACTACACCAGAGAATATGATTTGACCACAGAGGATCCTTAGCTTCTTTTAAAAATGAGCTGTTGATTGTTTTAACACTTTTCTCACTTACCAGCAAACGGGTGTGGTCATTCTAAAGTATGGTCCCTGGAGCTACGATCAAACCCGGTTTGATTAGAACGCTTATTTAGAACGTCCAGTTTCGACTGACGCAACAGTCAGCATTTGAGCGAGCCACACTGGTTTTTTTTCACAGAAACATTTTCGCAAAAGCACAGTCCTTACAAAGTTAATGTCCTGAATGTGACAAGTTCATTTTTGGATGCAATGTTCAGACTTTCACAGAAGTAGCAACAGCAAAAGTCCATGGAAGTCCATGGAGAACAAGAGCACCTCCTCCCAGCTGCCCACTGCACTGAGGCTAGGTAACACGGTCACCACCGATAAATCCATGATTATCGAAAACTTCAACAAGCATTTCTCAACGGCTGGCCATGCCTTCCGCCTGGCTACTCCAACCTCGGCCAACAGCTCCGCCCCCCCGCAGCTACTCTCCCAAGCCTCTCCAGGTTCTCCTTTACCCAAATCCAGATAGCAGATGTTCTGAAAGAGCTGCAAAACCTGGACCCGTACAAATCAGCTGGGCTTGACAATCTGGACCCTCTATTTCTGAAACTATCCGCCGCCATTGTCGCAACCCCTATTACCAGCCTGTTCAACCTCTCTTTCATATCGTATGAGATCCCCAAACTGTTACAGACCTATATCCATCCTGCCCTGCCTATCTAAGGTCTTCGAAAGCCAAGTCAACAAACAGGTCACTGACCATCTCGAATCCCACCGTACCTTCTCCGCTGTGCAATCTGGTTTCCGAGCCGGTCATGGGTGCACCTCAGCCACGCTCAAGGTACTAAACGATATCATAACCGCCATCGATAAAAGACAGTACTGTGCAGCCGTCTTCATCGACCTTACCAAGGCTTTCGACTCTGTCAATCACCATATTCTTATCGGCAGACTCATTAGCCTCGGTTTTTCGGATGACTGCCTTGCCTGGTTCACCAACTACTTTGCAGACAGAGTTCAGTGTGTCAAATCGGAGGGCATGCTGTCCGGTCATCTGGCAGTCTCTATGGGGGTGCCACAGGGTTCAATCCTCGGGCCGACTCTTTTCTCTGTATATATCAATGATGTTGCTCTTGCTGCGGGCGATTCCCTGATCCACCTCTATGCAGACGACACCATTCTATATACATCCGGCCCGTCTTTGGACACTGTGCTATCTAACCTCCAAACGAGCTTCAATGCCATACAACACTCCTTCCGTGGCCTCCAACTGCTCTTAAACGCTAGTAAAACCAAATGCATGCTTTTCAACCGTTCGCTGCCTGCACCCGCACGCCTGACCAGCATCACCACCCTGATGGTTCCGACCTTGAATAAGTGGACATCTATAAGTACCTAGGTGTCTGGCTAGACTGTAAACTCTCCTTCCAGACTCATATCAAACATCTCCAATCGAAAATCAAATCTAGAGTCAGCTTTCTATTCCGCAACAAAGCCCCCTTCACTCACGCCTCCAAACTGACCCTAGTAAAACTGACTTTCCTACCGATCCTCGACTTCGGCTATGTCATCTACAAAATAGTTTATCACAGTGCCATCCATTTTGTCACTAAAGCACCTTATATCACCCACCACTGCGACCTGTATGCCCTAGTCGGCTGGCCCTCGCTACATATTCGTCGCCAGACCCACTGGCTCCAGGTCATCTACAAGTCCATGCTAGGTAAAGCTCCGCCTTATCTCAGTTCACTGGTCACGATGGCAACACCCATCCGTAGCACGCGCTCCAGCAGGTGTATCTCACTGATCATCCCTAAAGCCAACACCTCATTTGGCCGCCTTTCGTTCCAGTTCTCTGCTGCCTGTGACTGGAACGAATTGCAAAAATCGCTGAAGTTGGAGACTTTTATCTCCCTCACCAACTTCAAACATCTGCTATCTGAGCAGCTAACCGATCGCTGCAGCTGTACATAGTCTATCGGTAAATAGCCCACCCATTTTTACCTACCTCATCCCCATACTGTTTTTATCTATTTACTTTTCTGCTCTTTTGCACACCAATATCTCTACCTGTACATGACCATCTGATCATTTATCACTCCAGTGTTAATCTGCAAAATTGTAATTATTCGCCTACTTCCTCATGCCCTTTGCACACAATGTATATAGACTCCCCCTTTTTTTTCCTACTGTGTTATTGACTTGTTAATTGTTTACTCCATGTGTAACTCTGTGTTGTCTGTTCACACTGCTATGCTTTATCTTGGCCAGGTCGCAGTTGCAAATGAGAACTTGTTCTCAACTAGCCTACCTTGTTAAATAAAGGTGAAATAAAAAAATAAAAAATAACACAATCATCCAACCCAGGAAAATGTAAGCTACATTAGCCCAAGCGCTAACACCATGCCCAAACCGCCTGCGCCAACGTGTGAAAATCGATTTTGTCCCCCACACCAAACGCGATCACGACACGCAGGTTGAAATATCAAAACAAACTCTGAATCATTATATTAATTTGGGGACAGGTGAAAAGCATTAAACATTTATGGCAATTTGGCTAGCTTGCAGTTGCTATTTAGATAGCTAGCTTGCTGTTGCTAGCTAATTTGTCCTGGGATATACACATTGTTATTTTTCCTGAAATGCACAAGGTCCTCTACTCTAACAATTAATCCACGCATAAAACGGTCATTTAGATAACTCTTGGCTGACAAAAAACACAATATGTATTACGTAATAGCAAATACTATTTATAATTCATCACATCACGGGTCAGCTCAACATTTATCTAAATAATTTAGTAAAACACTTTCTAGAAATTGAAAGCAATCCGATGATGGGTAGTTTGTGCGCACCGCCACATTTGTTTTCACATCAACCAAAGATAAGAGGAAACAAGATGTTTAGTCTGTTTGCTGTACGCATGTTGACGGGGGTGTGTCATCTACGATCATTCACATCCCTTCATTCGCTTCCAGAAGTTTACCTGAAAGATGAGTGAACCATTCCTTCACCTCATTATAACATCTTTGGTCTGTCAGACCAGAATGAATTGTATAATGTCAACAAGCATGGCGCCGCAAATAGCTTATCATTAGCTCATTATAATCAGTACAACCTTAAAAAGTATTCTACACACATCATAGGTGTCCATTACAATCTATGCAATAATCGGAATGCATTATTTGTCAGCAGTACTTGAAAACATGAATAAAACTGTAAATACATTATGCTCCATACATACATACATACATACATACATACATACATACATACATACATACATACATACATACATACATACATACATACATACATACATACATACATACATACTGCTGCTACAGTAGAAACGAAAATACATGATATACAGAAAATAAGGCACTTACTTTGATAGGAACGTACACATGTCCAAAGTTATGATTTATAAGGAAAACAATAAGAAAGGGCATGCGAGTGTCAGCCAGAAAAGGTGCCAATTTGTGCAAAACTGCACGCATCTATCTGCATACTTGATCTGCGGAAACATTGGTGAAGTGTGTGGGATCCTCGAAATGTAAAGCCTCAAACATAAATTGCCCACAGTGCTGAAAGGAGCTACTTCTATGCAAATTAATGAGGAGGCAGAACATACCTCAATTCAAACTGTTGTTAGAAAATACAACCTGTTAGAAAATGTTTAGAAATTTACAAGTTGAAACATAGCCTATAGATAACTAACAGGTAGTGCGTGTTAACTGTCCTATTGCGTAACAATCACATTTTGAAACAGTGAGTGCATTCTGACATCACATGCATAAAACAATTCATGTTGGGTCGACGGTTAGGGATATTCAGAACTCAGGTATGAAAAGGTTAAATGAGCAATTTTGGCAGTACGCAATTTGGCCGGGGTGCGGCAAATAGCCTACCAAATAGCTGATTGTTGAGTTGCAGCAGTCAGTGAAAATAAGTTTAATTGGTCTAGGCCTACATCAATACTTCAAAATACAATCATAGGAAAAACATAGTTTAGAAAGCAAATGGCTATTGCTGAAAAGAGAAGACAAAGAAAATACTCTAATATGTCTCCAGTTATCAACATTCTCAACTCCCAATTGAGCAAACAGTATCTTATTGGCACCAGAGGAGAGCACAGGGATGCAAACTGGTGAGGGCCCAAAAAGGTGACACGTTTTTGTTGTTGCACAAACATGCAAAAAATCCCTGCTAGTGTCACGCCCTGGTCTTAGTATTTTGTGTTTTTTATAATATTATTTGGTCAGGCCAGGGTGTGACATGGGTTTATTTTGTGTTGTGTTTATGTTGGGTTTTTTTTCGTAGGTTTTGGGATTGTGGCTAGTAGGGGTGTCTAGCATAGTCTATGGCTGCCTGAGGCGGTTCTCAATCAGAGTCAGGTGATTCTCGTTGTCTCTGATTGGGAACCATATTTAGGTAGCCTGGGTTTCACTGTGTGTTTGTGGGTGATTGTTCCTGTCTCTGTGTTAGTTGTCACCAGACAGGCTGTATTAGGTTTTCATATTTCCCTTTGTTGTTTTGTATTGTTCGTTTTCATCGTTATTTAACATGTATCGAACTAACCACGCTGCATTTTGGTCCGACTCTCCTTCGACGGAAGAAAGCCGTAACAGCTAGGGGAAATGCAGGTTTTAACTAATTAAACAACAAGGAATATGATCTACACGATCAGTCTCTGTGTGTAAAATAAAAAGTAGTTCATGTGAACCTAACTCTAAAAAAGAAACCAATCCAATGTTACAGTTGAAGTCGGAAGTTTACATACACCTTAGCCAAATACATTTAAACTCAGTTTTTCACAATTCTTGACATGTATTCCTAGTAAAAATTCCCTGTCTTAGGTCAGTTAGGATCAACACTTTACTTTAAGAATGTGAAATGTCAGACTAATAGTAGAGAGAATTATGTATTTCAGCTTTTATTTCTTTCATCACATTCCCAGTGGGTCAGAAGTTTACATACACTCAATTAGTATTTGGTAGCATTGCCTTTGAATTGTTTAACTTGGGTCAAATGTTTTGGGTAGCCTTCCACAAGCTTCCCACAATAAGTTCAATGAATTTTGGCCCATTCCTCCTGACAGAGCTGGTGTAACTGACTCAGGTTGGTAGGCCTCCTTGCTCTAACAGGCTTTTTCAGTTCTGCCCACAAATGTTCTATAGGATTGAGGTCAGGGCTTTGTGATTGCCACTCCAATACCTTGGCTTTTTTGTCCTTAGCCATTTCGCAACAACTTTGGAAGTATGCTTGGAGTCATTGTCCATTTGGAAGACCCATTTGCGACAAAGCTTTAACTTCCTGACTGATGTCTTGAGATGATCGTTCAATATAGCCACATAATTTTCCTACCTCATGATGCCATCTATATTGTGAAGTGCACCAGTCCCTCCTGCAGCAAAGCACCCCCACAACATGATGCTGCCACCCCGTGTTTACCGGTTGGGATGGTGTTCTTCGGCTTGCAAGCCTCCCCCTTTTTCCTCCAAACATAACGATGGTCATTATGGCCAAACAGTTCTATGGAGGATGATTCTCCAAAAAGTACAATCTTTGTCCCCATGTGCAGTTGCAAACCGTAATCTGGCTTTTTTATGGCGGTTTTGTAGCAGTCGCTTCTTCCTTGCTGAGCGGCCTTTCAGGTTATGTCGATATGACTTGTTTTACTGTGGATATAGATACTTTTGTACCTGTTTCTTCCAGCATCTTCACAAGGTCCTTTACTGTTGTTCTGGGATTGATTTGCACTTTTCGCACCAAAGTAAGTTCATATCTAGGAGACAAAATGCATCTCCTTCCTGAGCGGTATGATAGCTATGTGGTCCCATGGTGTTTATACTTGCGTACTATTGTTTGTACAGATGAACTTGGTTCCTTCAGGCATTTGGAAATTGCTCCCAAGGATGAACCAGACTTGTGGAGGTCTACAATTTTTTACGAGGTCTTCGCTGATTTCTTTTCATTTCCCATGATGTCAGGCAATGAGGCACTGAGTTTGAAGGTTGGCCTTGAAACCTACAATTGACTCAAATGATGTCAATTAGCCTATCAGAAGCTTCTAAAGCCATGACATCATTTTTTGGAATTTTCCAAGCTGTTTAAAGGCACAGTGAATTTAGTATATGTAAACCTCTGACCCACTGGAATTGTGAAACAGTTGATTATAAGTAAAATAATCTGTCTGAACAATTGTTGGAAAATTACTTCTGTCATGCACAAAGTAGATGTCCTAACCGACTTGCCAAAACTATAGTTTGTTAACTATAGTTTGTGGTTGAAAAACGAGTTTTAATGACTCCAACCCAAGTGTATGTACATTTCCGACTTCAACTGTAAATATTGCACTTGGGAAAAAAACATGTTAAAGTGGAAATAGAATGAAACAAACAGGCATTCTATTTTTGCTCTATTTTTGGGGCCAATATTGACATTGATCAAGTGCACAAGGCTACATGTGTGCAAAAAATAACGTTCACTGAGTAAAAAATATATATACTACACACACCCCACACACACACACACACACACACACACACACACACACACACACACACACACACACACACACACACACACACACACCTGTTACTGTCAAGTTCAACACAACAAAAACAATATCTTTGGGCTACACTGCACATTATTACCAGTGGCGGAACTACAGTTTTATACATGGGGTGGCCAAGGCTACTTCAGGGGGTCCATAGACCATGACAGAAAATGAGTGTGTAACCCTAACCTGGGATCTAAGGAGCATGAATTAATCCTATGATTGCTGATAAGAGGTAGAAGTGATAATTCACTGAACCCAGAGTTCTTCAATGTGGCAGATACTGTGGTCCAAAAGGGTTACTTCACTAGAATTCAATGTGACAGATAGTGTGGTCCAAAAGGGTTACTTCACTAGAATTCTTTAACATACTATGAATAGTCAGTGTCTCTACCTCGGAATTGCAGCTCAACTTCTCTCTCTCTCTCACACACACACACACACACACACACACACACACACACATACACACACACACACTGTACTCACATACTGGAGAGACTTTGGTCACTCTGTTTTCATAATCTGTGTCTATAAGTGTTGAACATCCAAATTATTTTCAGTAAATAAAGCTCAAGCACCAAGGAGATAAGATAGCATTTGTGTGTTACAGAAATTGCATAGTTTATTTACTAAAAAGTACATTTACAAAAAAACACACTGCAATTTGACATCCAAGCAGAAATGGACTTGAAAACTAAAATAAATGTTTGGTGCCCATCAATATTACAAACTTACAGTGTCATATTTATGCTCATATATATTATGTTAACTAATAGCAAAGAAAAGCTTTGGAATTTGCCTAATCAAGACCAAATTAAATCTGTGTGACATGATACCCTTTGGATGTATCATTTTGGAATGTCAGTGTACTAGCTAGTATACGGGGCAGATTTTAATCATGACCGGAGGGACCACCTGAGGGCCAAATTATCCTAGGTAGAGTTAAATAGCATAAATCTGCGGTTCTGGTGAGAACTGGCAAAATGTTTCACAAACTCATTCATGTTGAGGGGAGCGTGCCCTCCTTGACTCAACACTGAGAATTCAGAGGTGACTTAACCTGTCATCAACCATTGTTGTCCTCAGGTGGGTTTTAATCCGTTTTAAAGCTGAGAAGCTTCACTCGCAAGAAGCAATGCTGACTGGTGTAACAACAGAAACCTTACAAAGTCGAAATAGCTCATGGGAAGACCTCTTTATAAGGTTCTAGAAACACAACAAAGTCAAGGAGAGTAGACAGTCTGTCCCTTCCACTTCTCTCCTATCAAGAAGCCGCTTGGTTTGATGAATCTCATGTTTGCAAAGGCAAACAGAGGCTCCCCATTCAAGAATGTTGTACTCTTTGGGTTGGGAGACTGGATCCCTTGCATCATCTTGCGATTCTTCTTTGAAAAACGCCTCAACAGCTCCGCTGTGAGACTGTCAAGCACCTGATAAAAGATAGCTCTTTGGAAGCTCTCACCATCACCTCTTTCCATAGTTCTCCAAAGTAATCCTCACTTCTGTAGTCCTTTAATGTATCTGGAAGGGCACCTACTAGATCCACAGCCCTTGAGGGATCTGAATACTTTCAGAATGCACTGTGTATAGGTAAGGGTCTAGCTACATTTTCACATATTATACATTTCACATTTTGTCCAAAAGTTGTTTTCATTGCAATTTAAAGCTTGCTGGCTCGCTAGCAAACATTACGTGTATGATTTGGGTAGTAATAGTATTAGTATCTCAGAAATCTATTTGCATTGCTAGTTATAGGTTATTTTGAGCTAACTAGTTAACATTGAACCTAGTTGGTTAGCTTTAGCTACCTGCAGATTCATAATGCAGCATTTCATGCATGGTGGCTAGCTATGACAATCTGTTTGTATTGCTAGTAGTATGGGTTGAAATTATGGTGAATTGTTTTGCTAGATAGCTACATGTCTAAACAAAAGACTCCAGTTCGCCAGATCATTACATGACCCATCAAGTTAGCCAGGTGTGTCTGGGGTGATTATGTCCATCTAATGTATTTCATGAATATGTGTACATGTCTAGTGCGGGCGCTGGTGAGTATTTCTCTCTTTAATAAAGCCCTTTGTGGGGAAACTCATTCTGATTGACTGGGACTTCCCAGCGTGTGGGCCTGGCTTCCAAGTTGCTGGGCCCATGCCCTCCCAGACCCACCCATAGATTAGGTCCTAACGAATTCATTTCAATTAACCAATTTCCTTCTATGAACTGTAACTCGGTTAAATCTTTGAAATTGCTGCATGTTGTGTTCATATTTTTGTTCAGTATGGATGTGGCTAAGGGGTGGTTATAGCATTTCTTTCACATGGCCAATCAGTTTAGACAAGTGTGTTTGGGTAAGTGTCATTTAATAATTATAAAATATTTGTACCAAATTTTCATCTGGATACTTTCTGTTTTTGATATCGCTACTATGCAAATATGAAAGTAACCTTTTCACTGTACCATTTAAGCCTTCTGTATCCTGTGCATGCGACAAATAAGATTGTATTTGATATAGTGTGTGTTTACCAGAGACGGTAATGTGAAAAACAACATGACCTGCATCAAAGTCAGATTAGGATACAGGCCAAGGACTAGATAAAGTGTGTTTTTATCTAGTTGAGTTTTTCCTTATTGTAGACTGCTCATTTCAGCTCTTTTAGTCTTGAACTCTTTGGTTGTTTACTACACTACCTTACTCACTCTGTTTAGCACATGGCCTCACATGTGAATCCGTAATGCGATGAGTGGGGCTAATAGGTGTAGACGGGGACGGACTGGGAGTAAAAACGGCCCTGGACTTTGATCCAGACCGGCCCACCAGAACCGGCCCCTGTATACTCCCACACGGCTGCCCTGCTAATGCACGCATGCACACACACGACCAGCCCCTAATACAGCCACCTAGCTGCATCACAACCATTTTTCACTATTGCAGTACTACTTTAAAAAGGCTGCTGAACACACACACACACACACACACACACACACACACACACACGCTGCACGTTGTTATAAAAACTTCTACAGAAAACACACTGAATGTGTCATGATTGAACAACCTCTCATCACATGAAGCCTAGAGTGAAAAAAAGAGATTCTAAAATATCCACAATACTCACGGAGACTGTCTAACTGTTGCTCAGGGTCAGCTGGCTGGCTTTAAGTCATGGGAGTACGCAAAAAAAACAGTGGTTGAACACCTCTCCAAACATAGAACGTAACCTGTAAGAGAGCAGCACTGGAGTAAAAAGATAGTCATTGGCTGATAGTGCGAGGAGTAGTTCAAAATATAGACCCTGGTCTGGTTTTCCAAAGGATCCAAAGATCTTCTTCAAAGCACTATCCTTAGCCCACCAGCGTGTTTCTTCGGTTGGAGATAGGCGTCTGTGTCGCGTGTCCTGGCTCTTCTCCCACGCATCCATCCTTTGGTAGGATTCACGGAGTAACACAGCAATGTCGTTAAGGTGAGCAAACAGTGATCCACTTGCTAAGACAATTTCGGGTTGTGTCAGACAAACCAGAAACTTCTTAGGGATAGGCGTTCCGTCAACAAGGCAGTTGTAAATCATGCAGCGCCTTGTGTCACGATTGCAGATTTTAGAGAAGCAACAAATGTCGGTACATATAATTGTCTTATATTGGCTGAAAGCTTAAATTCTTTCTAATGCACTGTCCAATTTACAGTAGCTGTTACTCCAAATAAATGCCATGCTATTGTTTGAGGAGAGCTCCTAACAACAAAACACTTTTTCACTGCGATAGGTTTGATAAATTCACCTCTAAAGGTGAAATGTGTACTTACATTCTGAAATCTTGCTCGGATTTATCATCCAAAGGGTCCCAGAGATAACATGAAGTGTCGTTTTGTTAGATAACATCCTTTTTCATATCCTGAAAAGGTCCATATAGCAAGCACGATCGATTTTGTATTTCCACTCGTTCAATTTGCAAAGAAAGGAATCTGTGAAAATCTAACCCTAAACGTTGTTTCAACCAGTCAAATCACGTTTGTATGTATTCCTCACAGATCCTAGAATGTAACCAGACTTCACTATATCATTAGGGGTGTAGTATATCCTATAGGACATCAAATTTGGTCAGAGAGCGACACCTTCATGGCACACAGATGACGCGGGTGGTCTTCACTTGATCGACTCTAACTTTGTCAAATAAGCATAAAGATCGCTAGATAGCCAATGAGCTGGACTTTACGGGAGTATACGGAAACACTGTATCTGTCGCAAAATGTAGCTGATAACCTTTTGCAACAGCATGCCTTTTCCTTTTGGACAACAATCTTAAGAATATTCAGAGTTATAAAGTTATGAAAACTGGTTGTTTTGCAACTGTTGAACTTATAATATGGCTACTCATACTGGAAAAGCTAAATGAAAGTCCAAGTATACAGATTTGACGATATTCTTGCAGAACAATTTAATATGAATGCGAATGTCTCCTTCACGATTTGCCCAAATGTACCTGGGTGACTTCACACTAAATGTTGTGTAGTTCGCTCATACTTCAAGTTATCCGTCTGAAACTTTGCACATGCACTGGTGCCATCTTCTGGACACCATCGGAATTGCAACCAGAGTGATGGCTAGAAGTGCGACCTTTCTGTTGCATTTCAAAGATGGTGGTAGAAGGAAAAAAATGTTGTTTTTTTCTTTGTATTTTCTTCTACCAGGTCTATTGTGTTATATTCTCCTACATTCAATTCACATTTCCACAAACTTCAAAGTGTTTCCTTTCAAATGGTACCAGGAATATGCATATCCTTGCTTCAGGGACTGAGCTACAGGCAGTTAGATTTGGGTTATGTCATTTTAGGCGAACATTTAAAAAAAAAAAGTGGGCTATCCCGAAGAACATTTATTTTAAGGACATGTGCATAGCACCATACATGCACTTGACTGGGGGACTTAACAGAGGAGAGAAGTCCTTATATTTGCCCTGCATATTGGATGCTCCATCCGTAGCATTGCCAATGCACTTGCTCCTGTCGAATTTTAGTTTATCCACGACATCTGTCAACAACTGGACAAAGTACTGTCAAAATCAAATCAAATCAAATTTTATTTGTCACATACACATGGTTAGCAGATGTTAATGCGAGTGTAGCGAAATGTTTGTGCTTCTAGTTCCGACAATGCAGTAATAACGAACAAGTAATCTAACTAACAATTCCAAAAACTACTGTCTTATACACAGTGTAAGGGGATAAAGAATATGTACATAAGGATATATGAATGAGTGATGGTACAGAGCAGCATAGGCAAGATGCAGTAGATGGTATCGAGTACAGTATATACATATGAGATGAGTATGTAAACAAAGTGGCATAGTTAAAGTGGCTAGTGATACATGTATTACATAAGGATGCAGTCGATGATATAGAGTACAGTATATACGTGTGCATATGAGATGAATAATGTAGGGTAAGTAACATTATATAAGGTAGCATTGTTTAAAGTGGCTAGTGATATATTTACATCATTTCCCATCAATTCCCATTATTAAAGTGGCTGGAGTTGAGTCAGTGTCATTGACAGTGTGTTGGCAGCAGCCACTCAATGTTAGTGGTGGCTGTTTAACAGTCTGATGGCCTTGAGATAGAAGCTGTTTTTCAGTCTCTCGGTCCCAGCTTTGATGCACCTGTACTGACCTCGCCTTCTGGATGACAGCGGGGTGAACAGGCAGTGGCTCGGGTGGTTGATGTCCTTGATGATCTTTATGGCCTTCCTGTCCAGTGGATGCCTCAGCCACAAGCCTCTCTTGTACGACGTCTGTCACATATCTCACAATGACAGAGCACTGGTTTTGAGAAGTTATGTCCTGAGTTGTGTCGATCTGGAGAGAGAACATTCCAGCTTACTCAATTTCACTCTTGGATAATGCTCTAAATTGTGTGAATGTTGTTGACAGTATTTTTTGAGAGGAGTGAGATTAGAGAGCTAGCAAATCACTGTAGCCATAATCTCCCACACAAAATATGAATTTGAGAGGGAAAGGACTTGATTGGTTTTACAATATGCATACTATAAAACTAATGGCTGTGTGGACATTAAATAAAATTAGCTTATTAACGTTTGTATATGTCTAATGCAATTTAGTGTTTAGAACGACAAGGCAAAAGCAATCGGAATCAGATGAAAATGCTTATTTTAGCTATGTAAAATTATACAACAGTAAATCACTGATACTCAAATGATTGCCATTTCCCACAAAATCCCCACAGGACCGTCGGAATATAGGCATTCAGAGCTTTGCTAGGCGTCAAATTTGAGTATTTTCCTGTTGTAATGGAACTACTAAAACACTGCCCCTTGACAGCAGTATCTAGCCACAGTCGTACTGGAATAACTAAAACTACTGGAACCCTTGACAGTTCTCTCTAGCCACAGTCGTGCTGGAACAACTAAATCCCTTCCCCTTGACAGTGGTGTCTAGCCACTGTCGTACTGGAACTACTGGAACCCTTGACAGTGGTATCTAGCCACTGTCGTACTGGAACTACTGGAACCCTTGACAGTGGTATCTAGCCACAGTTGTTCTGGAACTACTAAATCCCTGCCCCTTGACAGTGGTATCTAGCCACAGTCGTTCTGGAACTACTAAATCCCTGCCCCTTGACAGTGGTATCTAGCCACAGTTGTTTTGGAACTACTAAATCCCTGCCCCTTGACAGTGGTATCTAGCCACTGTCGTACTGGAACTACTAAAACTGCTGGAACCCTTGACAGTGGTATCTAGCACTGTCGTACTGGAACTAGTAAATCCCTGCCCCTTGACAGTGGTATCTAGCCACTGTCGTACTGGAAGTACTAAATCCCTGCCCCTTGACAGTGGTATCTAGCCACTGTCGTACTGGAAAATCCCTGTACTAAATCCCTGCCCCTTGACAGTGGTATCTAGCCACTGTCGTACTGGAAAATACTAAATCCCTGCCCCTTGACAGTGGTATCTAGCCACTGTCGTACTGGAACTACTAAATCCCTGCCCCTTGACAGTGGTATCTAGCCACTGTCGTTCTGGAACTACTAAATCCCTGCCCCTTGACAGTGGTATCTAGCCACAGTCGCCACTTCTGGAACTACTAAATCCCTGCCCCTTGACAGTGGTATCTAGCCACATTCGTTCTGGAACTACTAAATCCCTGCCCCTTGACAGTGGTATCTAGCCACAGTCGTTCTGGAACTACTAAATCCCTGCCCCTTGACAGTGGTATCTAGCCACTGTCGTACTGGAACTAGTAAAACTACTGGAACCCTTGACAGCGGTATCTAGCACTGTCGTACTGGAACTAGTAAAACTACTGGAACCCTTGACAGCGGTATCTAGCCACAGTCGTCCTGGAGCTAGTAAAACTACTGGAACCCTTGACAGCGGTATCTAGCCACAGTCGTACTGGAGCTAGTAAAACTACTGGAACCCTTGACAGCGGTATCTAGCCACAGTCGTACTGGAGCTAGTAAAACTACTGGAACCCTTGACAGCGGTATCTAGCCACAGTCGTACTGGAGCTAGTAAAACTACTAGGGGGGTTGCTGGGTTTTTCATGCTCAATATCTTTGTACAAAATTCCGGTCCCACATTAGGCTGCCATATAGAAGGACTGGAGTTATGACAGAGTCTGTAGACAGACCAAGGTATGTATAGTTGGTGGTGCGTTTCAGAATTGTTTCACCTAGGGTGAAATGTTATCTACTTTCCTGAGATCTGGATTTTATTCTGAGAGATCATTACATTGGTATGGTCAATATTAAAATGGTTAGTGCCCAGTCCTCACAATACTGTTCTAGCAAGGACAGGCTTTGTTGTAGCCCCTATTCTGTTGGTAACACGATTACTAAGTCATTGGCTTATAAAATAAACTTTATGTCTTTGTCTTCTAAGTTGAATCGCAGTGATGTAGATTGTAATATATGGTAGCCAATTAATTTATATAAATATTGAATAAGGTTGGACTAATATTGAAACCTTGTCTTACTCCTCTGTCCTGACTAAATAATTGTGTTATTTTGTTTTTGTTTTCCTTATAAATCCCATGAATAATATCATATACCTTGTCTCCTATACCAATTAGAATTTTTAAGAATGATTCCACATGGCATGAAGATGTAAAGGCTATAAAAAACAGGCAAATACACTATATATATAAAAGGATGTGGACCCCCTTCAAATTAGTGGATTCAGCTATTTCAGCCACACCCGTTGCTGACAGGTGTATAACATTGAGCACACAGCCATGCAATCTCGATAGACAAACATTGGCAGTAGACTTACTGAAGAGTTCAGTGACTTTCAACATGGCACCGTCATAGGATGCCACCTACCAACAAGTCAGTTCGTCAAATTTCTGCCCTGCTAGAGCTGCCCCGGTCAACTGTAAGTGCTGTTATTGTGAAGTGGAGACATCTAGGAGCAACAACGTCTCTGCCGCGAAGTGGTAGGCCGCACAAGCTCACAGAAAGGGACCACCGAGTGCTGAAGCGCGCAGTGTGTAAAAATTGTCTGTTGTCGGTTGCAACACTCACTACCGAGTTTCAAAAGGCCTCTGGACGCATCATCAGCACAATAACTTTGTTTGTTGGGAGATTCATGAAATGGATTTCCTTGGCCGAGCAGCCTAAGATCACTATGTGCATTGCCAAGTGTCAGCCATTGGACTCTTTAGCAGTGCAAATGCGTTTTCTGGAGTCATGAATCAAGCTTCACCATCTGGCAGTCCGTCGGACGAATCTGGGTTTGGGGGATGCCAGGAGAATGCATAGTGCCAACTGTAAATGGTCTGGGGCTGTTTTTCATTGTTCGGGTTGGGCCCCTTAGTTCCAGTGAAGGGAAATCTACTACAGCATACAATGAAAGTCTTGACGATTCTGTGCTTCCAAATGTGTGGCAATAGTGTGGGGAAGGCCATTTCCTGTTTCAGCATGACAATGCCCAGTGCACAAAGCAAGGTCCATACAGAAATGGTTTGTCAAGATCGCTGTGGAACAACTTGACTGGCCTGCACAGAGTTCTGACCTCAACTCCATCAAACACCTTTGGGATGAATTGGAACACCGACTGCGAACCAGGCCTAATCGCCCAACATCAGTGCCTGACCTCAATAAGGGTATATACCTGTATATGATTTGTTGTTTAGGGAAGAACCCCATTGGACATTTACTGAAAATGTTGTGTCCACTTAAGAAGATTACTAACATAGACGCCTCTATAGTTATTAGGGTCAAAACTTGTCACCGTTGATTTATATAGGTGTGATAAAGCCTTGGCTCCAGATCTCAGGAAAGTAGCCTACCCTCATCAGTAGGTTAATAAAACAGCTTGAGAATAGCCTCTCAGCTTATAGCTGCTGTTTCAGCATCGCTGTTTGAATTCTGTCCAGCCCACAGGCTTTACCACTCAAGGGCCTTTATTTTATCATTTAGTTTAGACAATGTAATAGGATTGTCCAGCTGGTTTTGTTAATCTCTTACTGTTACTTCTAATTATTTTAATCGTTCTATTACTGATTCCTGTGTGGTGGATTTTAAGTAATTTGTCTTGGAATTTACAGAGGTTTTAAAAATGCTGTTTCCAGATTATTCCCCTTTTTTGATAGGGAGATCTTTCTCTTTAACAGTGCTAGATATTCCTCCTTTATTTCCAAAATGATTGATTGCCACATGACAAGAGGACAAAAAAATCTGATAAACCACCCCTAAATTTAAAACCAGAACCTAAACTCTATCAAATGGATTAATTGCCCTTAGAATGCTCAACTAGCAGCAATTCCATAATGTCTTGCATGTTTGATGGACATGTCAAAGTCATTAGTCATTAAGACAGAGAGAAGAGACGAAGGAAGAGCGATAACTGGGCCAAAAATGTGTCTTCTCCAGCAGGTGGGGTTGTTTAGTTTTTGTTGCTCACTAATCGAGGAGTTTTTGTATGAAGGTCAATGAGCATGTCGATTTGGTGAACAACCAAAAAATGTAATGGCTTATTTGGTACGTAAGATTTATTTGATCGAATAGAAGTTTGGTAACGTTTAGGTCGTCACAAGTGTACTGATATATGTACGACACGTGACATCCCGGCAACTTTGATCGGAGTTCCTGAGATGGCTATGCATATTAATGACATGAGGATAGTAGCATAGTAGCTCTCTATTGAATACAGGCGGTTGACATCAACAACACTCATTGAATATTCAAAAAAGTATTAAAATAACGAGATGTATCCCACCAATCAAAAGAGAGAAATAGGCCGGAGTTCGACCCGCCGTCCATTCCGCTCTGTGGAAAAGGAATCCAATTGTGAGGTTGTAGACGTAGGTATCTCGTCATTATATCCAAATCTCTGATATTGACAGATATTTATCCTTCATAATAACTTCTTATATTGGCTTAGAGCCTGGTACAGGGCAAATTGCAACCAGTGATGACCACAAAATTATTGCCTGTAACGGATGTTGTTGGTGGAAGAAGAGGAGGACCAATGCGCAGCGTGGTAAGTGTCCATATTGATTAAATAAAACAATTGAACACTGAAACAAAACAATAAAGCGACAACGAACGAACCGAAACTGTCCTGTACGGTGAATACACAGAACAGAAAATAATCACCCACAACTCAAGGGTGAAAACAGGCTGCCTAAGTATGGTTCTCAATCAGGGACAACGATTGACAGCTGCCTCTGATTGAGAACCATACCAGGCCAAACACAGAAATCCCAAATCATAGAAAAAGAACATAGACTGCCCACCCCAACTCACGCCCTGACCATATTAAAACAAAGACAAAACAATGGAACTAAGGTCAGAACGTGACATCGCGGGCTGATCTAGATTCTCTACTTCTGCCCCAATGACATATAAACCTACCAAGAGCATCGGAAACCAAGGCTGATGAATGTAAATAACTTAACTGTCTTTAAAAGTAAATGGTATGATATCAAATGAAAAGGAAGCTGTCTGGTATCATAATCACTTGACACGGTAACAAAGAGTGATCAACTGATCTTCTGTTTTATCCTTTAGTTTTTTTCATTGCAATCAAGATAGTTTAGCCCGACTTCCTGCAATGGCGAAGCTCTAACAAGACGCGTCTGCGTAGCGTCCTCGAACGTTCAAACAATTTTAAGGCATTTTGACACGGTTTACCTGTTCGTAAATAGTGAGTTGGAAGTTAAAACATCTATTGTATCGCCAAAGCAAAGGATGCACAATATGTCAAAGCCTCAGACGAGGCATGGAAAATGCCCCTCTCTGACAGCCCTTCTTCAGCCCGGCGGATGCTAGCTCGGAAGAAGCACCAGAATGGTTCAGAATGGAAATGGACAAGGGTATAACAAGAATCCAAGAGACAATTTCTGAAACTCTCAGCAAAATTGATGTACTGGTCAATAAAAGTTAGAAAAAGACCATGCTGACCACCAGGCTGCCATCCTGGATGTCCACGAGGAAGTGGACCAAAAATACAAGAAGTTGGAAGATGCCATCTTTAAACTTTTTTTTTTAATATATATTTTATTTTTGCATTTTCCAATTAAGAACATTCAAAACAAAAGTGAAAAGATATTAGACAACGATAGGACAAAGTGACAGTAACAGACGAGAGTAACAAAAAAAATATATATATAATTATATATACAAACATACAATAAGAAAAAAAATAATAACGAGACATTGGATCACCTGCCGTAGGCTACATATTATACATTACGTGTGAAACATTATGTGAGAATTATATATAGATTCAATCAATGAGATGTGGGGGGAGATTCTCCATATAGTCAATAAAAGGTTGCCAAATTCTGTAAAATGTCTTTAACTTATTCCTCAAGCCGTAAGTGATTTTCTCCAAAGGGATACAACTATTAACTTCCGATAGCCACATTGCAACTGGCAGGGAGGAATCCAATTACCATTTCAAGGCAATACATTTCTTGGCAATCGCTAGCAATATTTATGTTAGCTTTTAGTATGCCTTTGCCTAAGATTGGCGTTAGTAAAGTTACCCAGTAGACAGACCTCCGGGTCTAAAGGGAATGCAACCCCGTGAATTGAGGATATGGTATCGCATACCCCCTGCCAGAAACCGTGTAGTTTTGAACACTGCCAAGTGGAATGGAGGAATGTTCCTTCATCTGAGCCACATCTAAAACATAGGGAGGAGATATCTGGGTTGAACTTGTGCAGTCTAGATGGGGTGATATAGAGCTGATGGAGGAAATTAAACTGGATCAGTCTGTATCTGGAGTTCAATGTGGATGTAACACCATCCCTGCATAGGTCACTCCATAGATCCTCATCAAGATCAATGCCCAGATCTTTTCCCATCTAAGTCGGGGTTTATCTAGCCCAGGCAGTGTTAGTCCTGACATAAGAGCATCGTATACACGGGAAATGGTATTGAACAGTGGTTGGTCTGCGTGGCAGAGTTGTTCAATAGGTGACATCTTAGGTAGGTTCCATTGTCCCATTGTCCCTTGAGAGTCACCCTAATAAAGTTTCGTAGTTGTAGGTAGCTAAAGAAGTCCCTGTTAGGCAAGTGTTATTTCTGTTTCAGCTGATCAAAAGACATAAGAACTCCCTCCTCGTAACAATGTTTCAGAAGAGTGATCCCCTTATCAGACCATGGTCTAAAGATACTATTCTGGAAAAACATAGGGATCAATCTATTGTTCCATAAAGGGGTTTTAGGGAAAGGAATCCCCCTCGTCTGAACATCTCATGCAGTTTGCACCATGCCAGGACATAATGTATGATTAAAGGGTTGTCTGTGATGGTTTTTATAGATTTTCTTTCCCATTTGTAAAACAATTCTGCCCCAGTGTCATCATTTACCTCAAGCTTTTCAATGTTCAACCATGAGGGAGAGGGACCATTGTCAAACCTCTGAGCCAGAAACCTAGACTGTGCAGCCCAGTAGTACATTCTAAAATTGGGGAGGTTTAAGCCCCCTTGACTGTAATCAAGGGTCAGTTTATCCAGGCCAACCCTAGGGGTTTTGCAGTGCCAGATAAACCGTCTGGTCAGCTTGTCGAGAGAGGAAAAAAATGCTGCGGGAACAGGGATAGGGAGAGATTGAAACAGATATATAAATCTGGGCAGGACATTCATTTTAATTACATTGATTCTACCCAGTAGAGTGAGAGGTAAGTCCGTCCATTTACAAAGGTCAACCTCCACCTTTTGCAACAAACTGGCCAGATTGAGTTTATAGAGGTTGTTCAGATTACCATCCACCATTATGCCCAAATATGTGAAGCCCATAGCCGACCATCTAAAAGGAAACTTGTGCTTGATGGTATGATGATCAAAGACAGACAACGGTAAGATTTTGCTTTTATCAAAATTTACCTTATATCCAGAGAAAGAACTATAACACTGTAGTAGGATCTGCAAGTGAGAGAGGGAGTGTTCTGGGTTTGTTAGAAATAAGATGAGGTCATCTGCAAAGAGTGATAATTTATGGGTATGGGGGCCCACCTCAAAGCCATGTATGTCAGGACACGTTCTAATAGCCTCAGCCAACGCTTCGATGGAGAGGGCAAAGAGGTGGGGGCTAATTGGGCAACCTTGTCTGTTCCCCCTATAAAGAGGGAAAGGGGAGGAAGTAATCCCATTGGTAGCAATCCTGGCTTTAGGAGATTTGTAGAGTGATTTTATCAAATTTACAAACACGGTACCTAAACCAAACTTTTCCAAGAGGCGAAAGAGGTATTGCCATTCAACTCTATCAAAGGCCTTTTCAGCATTGAGGGAGACTGTGACACTAGGTATTTTGTTTTTGTTAGCAAGGTGAATTATATCAAAGAACCTTCTGAGATTATTGGAGGACAATCTATTAATTATGAAGCCAGTCTGATCTGGGTTGACCAACAGGGGAAGACATGACTCCAGTCTCTTAGATAGCATCTTGGTGACAAGTTTACAATCTGTGTTAAGGAGAGAGATTGGTCTATAGGAAGTGCACTTTAAGCGGGTTTTTCCCTTTCTTGTGGATTACAGTAATCACTGCTTGAGAGAAGGACTCTGGAAAGCAGTTGTCTTCTCTGCCTTTTTTAAAGATCTCCATAAGGTAGGGGACCAACAGCTCCCTAAATTCTTTATAGAACTCTGGAGGGAAGCCATCCTCCCCAGGAGATTTATTAGAAGGTAAGGATTTTAATGGCCTCCAACAATTCAGGAACTGAGAAGTGTTCACTCAGGCGCTCGCTGTCTTCCCCTGACAGGCATGGGAGGTTGAGAGAGGAGAGAAAGGAGTCGATCTCTGATAGATCATCGCTTGATTGGGAAGTGTAGAGGTCTTCATAGTATTTCTTAAAAGTATGATTAATTTCAGTAGGGTCGAAAGATACAGTGCCTTGCGAAAGTATTCGGGCCCCTTGAACTTTGAGAACTTTTGCCACATTTCAGGCTTCAAACATAAAGATATAAAACTGTATTTTTTGTGAAGAATCAACAACAAGTGGGACACAATCATGAAGTGGAACGACATTTATTGGAATTTCAAACTTTTTAACAAATCAAGAACTGAAAAATTGGGCGTGCAAAATTATTCAGCCCCCTTAAGTTAATACTTTGTAGCGCCACCTTTTGCTGTGATTACAGCTGTAAGTCGCTTGGGGTATGTCTCTATCAGTTTTGCACATCGAAAGACTGACATTTTTTCCCATTCCTCCTTGCAAAACAGCTCGAGCTCAGTGAGGTTGGATGGAGAGCATTTGTGAACAGCAGTTTTCAGTTCTTTCCACAGATTCTCGATTGGATTCAGGTCTGGACTTTGACTTGGCCATTCTAACACCTGGATATGTTTATTTTTGAACCATTCCATTGTAGATTTTGCTTTATGTTTTGGATCATTGTCTTGTTGGAAGACAAATCTCCGTCTCAGTCTCAGGTCTTTTGCAGACTCCATCAGGTTTTCTTCCAGAATGGTCCTGTATTTGGCTCCATCCATCTTCCCATCAATTTTAACCATCTTCCCTGTCCCTGCTGAAGAAAAGCAGGCCCAAACCATGATGCTGCCACCACCATGTTTGACAGTGGGGATGGTGTTCAGGGTGATGAGCTGTGTTGCTTTTACGCCAAACATAAGGTTTTGCATTATTGCCAAAAAGTTCAATTTTGGCTTCATCTGACCAGAGCACCTTCTTCCACATGTTTGGTGTGTCTCCCAGGTGGCTTGTGGCAAACTTTAAACAACACTTTTTATGGATATCTTTAAGAAATGGCTTTCTTCTTGCCACTCTTCCATAAAGGCCAGATTTGTGCAATATACGACTGATTGTTGTCCTATGGACAGAGTCTCCCACCTCAGCTGTAGATCTCTGCAGTTCATCCAGAGTGATCATGGGCCTCTTGGCTGCATCTCTGATCAGTCTTCTCCTTGTATGAGCTGAAAGTTTAGAGGGACGGCCAGGTCTTGGTAGATTTGCAGTGGTCTGATACTCCTTCCATTTCAATATTATCGCTTGTACAGTGTCCTTGGGATGTTTAAAGCTTGGGAAATCATTTTGTATCCAAATCTGGCTTTAAACTTCTTCACAACAGTATCTCGGACCTGCCTGGTGTGTTCCTTGTTCTTCATGATGCTCTCTGCGCTTTTAACGGACCTCTGAGACTATCACAGTGTAGGTGCATTTATACGGAGACTTGATTACACACAGGTGGATTGTATTTATCATCATTAGTCATTTAGGTCAACATTGGATCATTCAGAGATCCTCACTGAACTTCTGGAGACAGTTTACTGCACTGAAAGTAAAGGGGCTGAATAATTTTGCACGCCCAATTTTTCAGTTTTTGATTTGTTAAAAAAGTTTGAAATATCCAATAAATGTCGTTCCTCTTCATGATTGTGTCCCACTTGTTGTTGATTCTTCACAAAAAATACAGTTTTATATCTTTATGTTTGAAGCCTGAAATGTGGCAAAAGGTCGCAAAGTTCAAGGGGGCCGAATACTTTCGCAAGGCACTGTATCTCATTAGTAAGAGTTTCTATGGCATTAATTGTCCTCTTACTTTCCTCTGCTTTCAGTTGCCATGCCAATACTTTGTGAGCTTTCTCTCTAAGCTCGTAATAACGCTGTTTTGATTTAGTGATGGCCCTCTCAGCTTGATATGTGTTCAGAATATTATATGTAAGTTTTTTATTTACCAAAAGCCTGTATAGATCTTTAGTCGGGCCTCTTTGGTAGGTTTTCTCTAGCTCAGAGATTTCAAATTCAAGGGCACTCAGTTCCACACCGTGTTTTCTCTTCAGCCCTTAGGTATAGGAAATAATCTGTCCCCTCAGATAGGCCTTCAATGTGTCACAAAGAATGAAGCTGTCAGGAGCGGAGGGTTTGTTTGTCAAAGTAAAAATATTGATCTGCTCTTTGATGAATGCACAAAATTCAGGTTGCTTTAGGAGTGTAGAATTTATTATTCATCTATATGCTCCATTTACCTTGGTAGGAATGGAGATTGATAATACCAGAGGAGAATGGTCACTAAGCAATCTGGGGAGATACTCGACATCTAACACTCTATGAAACGGTTGTGTCGAAAGATAAAAGTTATCTATGCGTGTGTGTGTCTTGTGTGGGTGTGAATAAAAAGAGTAGTCCCTATCCTGTGGGTGCAACTGTCTCCAGATGTCTAGTAAATTGAGATCTTTCATGAATGACATGGTGAGCTTGCCGGCTTTGGTAAGAAGTGAGGGTTTATCAGAAGACCTATCAAGAACTGTATCTAAGCGAAAAATAAAATCTCCTCCAACCAAATCAAATCAAATCAAATTTTTATTTGTCACATACACATGGTTAGCAGATGTTAATGCGAGTGTAGCGAAATGCTTGTGCTTCTAGTTCCGACAATGCAGTAATAACGAACAAGTAATCTAACTAACAATTCCAAAAAACTACTGTCTTATACACAGTGTAAGGGGATAAAGAATATGTACATAAGGATATATGAATGAGTGATGGTACAGAGCAGCATAGGCAAGATACAGTAGATGATATCGAGTACAGTATATACATATGAGATGAGTATGTAAACCAAGTGGCATAGTTAAAGTGGCTGGTGATACATGTATTACATAAGGTTGCAGTCGATGATATAGAGTACAGTATCTACGTATGCATATGAGATGAATAATGTAGGGTAAGTAACATTATATAAGGTAGCATTGTTTAAAGTGGCTAGTGATATATTTACATCATTTCCCATCAATTCCCATTATTAAAGTGGCTGGAGTAGAGTCAGTGTCATTGACAGTGTGTTGGCAGTAGCCACTCAATGTTAGTGGTGGCTGTTTAACAGTCTGATGGCCTTGAGATAGAAGCTGTTTTTCAGTCTCTCGGTCCCAGCTTTGATGCACCTGTACTGACCTCGCCTTCTGGATGACAGCGGGGTGAACAGGCAGTGGTTCGGGTGGTTGATGTCCTTGATGATCTTTATGGCCTTCCTGTAGCATCGGGTGGTGTAGGTGTCCTGGAGGGCAGGTAGTTTGCCCCCGGTGATGCGTTGTGCAGACCTCACTACCCTCTGGAGAGCCTTACGGTTGAGGGCGGTGCAGTTGCCATACCAGGCGGTGATACAGCCCGCCAGGATGCTCTCGATTGTGCATCTGTAGAAGTTTGTGAGTGCTTTTGGTGACAAGCCGAATTTCTTCAGCCTCCTGAGGTTGAAGAGGCGCTGCTGCGCCTTCCTCACGATGCTGTCTGTGTGAGTGGACCAATTCAGTTTGTCTGTGATGTGTATGCCGAGGAACTTAAAACTTGCTACCCTCTCCACTACTGTTCCATCGATGTGGATGGGGGTGTTCCCTCTGCTGTTTCCTGAAGTCCACAATCATCTCCTTAGTTTTGTTGACGTTGAGTGTGAGGTTATTTTCCTGACACCACACTCCAAGGGCCCTCACCTCCTCCCTGTAGGCCGTCTCGTCGTTGTTGGTAATCAAGCCTACCACTGTTGTGTCGTCCGCAAACTTGATGATTGAGTTGGAGGCGTGCGTGGCCACGCAGTCGTGGGTGAACAGGGAGTACAGGAGAGGGCTCAGAACGCACCCTTGTGGGGCCCCAGTGTTGAGGATCAGCGGGGAGGAGATGTTGTTGCCTACCCTCACCACCTGGGGGCGGCCCGTCAGGAAATCCAGTACCCAGTTGCACAGGGCGGGGTCGAGACCCAGGGTCTCGAGCTTGATGACGAGCTTGGAGGGTACTATGGTGTTGAATGCCGAGCTGTAGTCGATGAACAGCATTCTCACATAGGTATTCCTCTTGTCCAGATGGGTTAGGGCAGTGTGCAGTGTGGTTGAGATTGCATCGTCTGTGGACCTATTTGGGAGGTAAGCAAATTGGAGTGGGTCTAGGGTGTCAGGTAGGGTGGAGGTGATATGGTCCTTGACTAGTCTCTCAAAGCACTTCATGATGACGGATGTGAGTGCTACGGGGCGGTAGTCGTTTAGCTCAGTTACCTTAGCTTTCTTGGGAACAGGAACAATGGTGGCCCTCTTGAAGCATGTGGGAACAGCAGACTGGTATAGGGATTGATTGAATATGTCCGTAAACACACCGGCCAGCTGGTCTGCGCATGCTCTGAGGGCGCGGCTGGGGATGCCGTCTGGGCCTGCAGCCTTGCGAGGGTTAACACGTTTAAATGTCTTACTCACTTCGGCTGCAGTGAAGGAGAGACCGCATGTTTTCGTTGCAGGCCGTGTCAGTGGCACTGTATTGTCCTCAAAGCGGGCAAAAAGTTATTTAGTCTGCCTGGGAGCAAGACATCCTGGTCCGTGACTGGGCTGGGTTTCTTCCTGTAGTCCGTGATTGACTGTAGACCCTGCCACATGCCTCTTGTGTCTGAGCCGTTGAATTGAGATTCTACTTTGTCTCTGTACTGGCGCTTAGCTTGTTTGATAGCCTTGCGGAGGGAATAGCTGCACTGTTTGTATTCAGTCATGTTACCAGACACCTTGCCCTGATTAAAAGCAGTGGTTCGCGCCTTCAGTTTCACACGAATGCTGCCATCAATCCACGGTTTCTGGTTAGGGAATGTTTTAATCGTTGCTATGGGAATGACATCTTCAACGCACGTTCTAATGAACTCGCACACCGAATCAGCGTATTCGTCAATGTTGTTGTCTGACGCAATACGAAACATCTCCCAGTCCACGTGATGGAAGCAGTCTTGGAGTGTGGAGTCAGCTTGGTCAGACCAGCGTTGGACAGACCTCAGCGTGGGAGCTTCTTGTTTTAGTTTCTGTCTGTAGGCAGGGATCAACAAAATGGAGTCGTGGTCAGCTTTTCCGAAAGGGGGCGGGGCAGGGCCTTATATGCGTCGCGGAAGTTAGAGTAACAATGATCCAGGGTCTTTCCACCCCTGGTTGCGCAATCGATATGCTGATAAAATTTAGGGAGTCTTGTTTTCAGCTTAGCCTTGTTAAAATCCCCAGCTACAATGAATGCAGCCTCCGGATAAATCGTTTCCAGTTTGCAGAGAGTTAAATAAAGTTTGTTCAGAGCCATCGATGTGTCTGCTTGGGGGATATATACGGCTGTGATTATAATCGAAGAGAATTCTCTTGGTAGATAATGCGGTCTACATTTGATTGTGAGGAATTCTAAATCAGGTGAACAGAAGGATTTGAGTTCCTGTATGTTTCTTTCATCACACCATGTCACGTTAGTCATAAGGCATACGCCCCGCCCCTCTTCTTACCAGAAAGATGTTTGTTTCTGTCGGCGCGATGCGTGGAGAAACCCGCTGGCTGCACCGCTTCGGATAGCGTCTCTCCAGTTAGCCATGTTTCCGTGAAGCAGAGAACGTTACAGTCTCTGATGTCCCTCTGGAATGCTACCCTTGCTCGGATTTCATCAACCTTGTTGTCAAGAGACTGGACATTGGCAAGAAGAAAGCTAGGGAGTGGTGCACGGTGTGCCCGTCTCCGGAGTCTGACCAGAAGACCGTTTCGTTTCCCTCTTTTTCTGAGTCGTTTTTTTGGGTCGCTGCATGTAATCCGCTCCGTTGCACTGGTTGTAAGGCAGAACACAGGATCCGCATCGCGAAAAACATATTCTTGGTCGTACTGATGGTGAGTTGACGCTGATCTTATATTCAGTAGTTCTTCTCGGCTGTATGTAATGAAACCTAAGATGACCTGGGGTACTAGTGTAAGAAATAACACGTAAAAAAACAAAAAACTGCATAGTTTCCTAGGAACGCGAAGCGAGGCGGCCATCTCTGTCGGCGCCGGAAGTAAAGTTGTGGTCCAGTAGCCATCCTGGTGGTGCTTGAGCGACCTGAAGGAAGACATTCTGAATAAACATATGGTCATCGAAGTTAAGGAGCATAAATATTCAATAGGGTCCAAGACTCTGAAAACGTATTCCCTTGCACCAAAACAAACCTGCCCGAGGGACCAGAGATGGTTTTGTTGACTCTGAAAACATATTCCCCTGCACCAAAACAAACCTGCCCGAGGGACCAGAGATGGTTTTGTTGACTCTGAAAACATATGCCCCTGCACCAAAACAAACCTGCCAGAGGGATCAGAGATGGTGTTGTTGACTCTGAAAACATATGCCCCTGCACCAAAACAAACCTGCCAGAGGGATCAAAGATGGTGTTGTTGACTCTGAAAACATATGCCCCTGCACCAAAATCAAACCTGCCAGAGGGATCAGAGATGGTGTTGTTGACTCTGAAACATATGCCCCTGCACCAAATCAAACCTGCCCGAGGGATCAGAGATGGTGTTGTTGACTCTGAAAACATATTCCCCTGCACCAAAACAAACCTGCCAGAGGGATTAGAGATGGTGTTGTTGACTCTGAAAACATATGCCCCTGCACCAAAACAAACCTGCCAGAGGGATTAGAGATGGTGTTGTTGACTCTGAAAACATATTCCCCTGCACCAAAACAAACCTGCCAGAGGGATCAGAGATGGTGTTGTTGACTCTGAAACATATGCCCCTGCACCAAAACAAACCTGCCAGAGGGATCAGAGATGGTGTTGTTGACTCTGAAAACATATGCCCCTGCACCAAAACAAACCTGCCAGAGGGATCAGAGATGGTGTTGTTGACTCTGAACACATATTCCCATGCACCAAAACAAACCTGCCAGAGGGATCAGAGATGGTGTTGTTGACTCTGAACACATATGCCCCTGCACCAAATCAAACCTGCCAGAGGGATCAGAGATGGTGTTGTTAACGCAGAAGGGGATGTGTCTACTTATCAAAATTGCAGTTCCTCTTGCTTTGTAGTTAAAAGAGGATGCAAAAACTTGTCCTACCCATTCCCTCTTCAATTTCTTGTGTTCACTGGCTGTAAGATGTGTTTCTTGTAAAAACACAACGTCAGCCTTTAATTTCTTAAGGTATGTATAGACTCTTTTCCTTTTAATCGGGCTGTTAAGACCTTTTACGTTGAATGTGACATATTTTAATGGATTAAGCATAGGTTGAGTTTCAAATATGTAACTGAATGGAATCATATGAATCTATCATATGCAGATAATTAGGAAATGTTTCAACTTTGGTTTGAGCACAAAAGGACCTGTGTGTCTCTTTAGGAAGGAAACAATAAACATAGAAAAAAGGAAGAAAAAGAAAAGAAAAACCCCGCCCACCCCGATTGTCAGACTAAAACAACAATCCCAACAACCAAACATGAATACACTTGTAGAGATACGTTGCTGCTCGCTTTCCATCTTGCTCTTACTAGCTACACCTTGGCGTAAACTAAAACCTGCGAGCTCTCTAAGTTGAAAACAAACGTTGTGAATAGATATTTATAGCTGAATATTTACTGCCCACGGTAAGGGCTGCTTGAGTCTCTTTTCCAAAAGATTAACATAAATGAGGGGTAAGCAGTGGGCCTAAGCCCACTTATTGCTTCGTCCAGTGGATATGGACTAAACCAAAATATACTCTCCTGTAAATGTAATAGAACTCACCCCGGAAAGATAGTTGAAAATGTACAAATCAATTATAGTGACCGGGAGATAACAGCAGTTCAGTCCGGATAAGAGAAAACAAACTAACTGCATTTTATCCCCCAGAGAGACCGTCCTGGCTCAGACGTTGCTCAGTTCTTTGAGAAAAGTGTACACTTCTCCCGGTGTGTTGAAGAGATGGCTTCGGCCTTTGTACTGAACTTTCATCTGCGCTGGGTGGATGAGGTAGCCGGGGATGTTCTTCTCCTTCAGTGCTTTCGGGGCAGGTCTGGCGAGATCCGCGCTCATATCTGGGAAAAGGCTGACCCTCTTGCCATCGATGGTGATGTCCCCTTTGGCTCTTGCGAGTTGCAGTATCTTCTCTCTGTCTTGGAAACGGAGGAACCTGATCAGGACGGCTCGTGGGGGCTCATCTGGCCGGGGTTTCGGCGCTGATGTTCTGTGGGCGCGTTCGATTTCCAGCGGCTTGGTGAAGTTGATTATGCCTAGGACCTCCGGGATCCATTGAGTGAAGAAACGGACCAGGTCACGGCCCTCGCTGTCCTCTTTCAATCCCACCACACGGATATTACTACGTCTACTCTGGTTCTTCATCTGATCAACCTTGTTTTTGAGGCAGGCATTGTCCTTTTGCAGTTGTATCAAGATCTGGTCATGTCGAGCGATGGTATCTTCAACTGTGCTAATGCGCAACTCTGCCTCAGTCGTTCTCAAAAGGAGATGATTCATGGAGGATTTCAGGTCGTCAATGGAAGAATGGAGTTCAGCCGATTTCTTATCAGTTTACATAGAAAGACCTCTGTTAGCATCCTGAATTTCCCGGAGGAGAGTAGCCAGCATGTCGTCAGGCTCGCAAGAAGCTGCTGAGAGCAACAGTCTGGAACTGTCGTCTGAGATATGAGGGCTAATGCTAATCTTGCTAGCTGTAGCGTTATCGTTATCTTGGGAATCAACGACGTTTTGGTCGTCCTTCTTGACTCTTTGTCGGAGGTCCATGGCTTTTTGGGAAGGTAAGTACTTGACAATTTATCAGCCGATGTTAGAATATTGTTTCAAAGTTGTTATTTAGGTAAAAATAGAATAACTTTCAGAGTCAACAACACCATCTCTGATCCCTCTGGCAGGTTTGTTTTGGTGCAGGGGAATATGTGTTCAGAGTCAACAACACCATCTCTAATCCCTCTGGCAGGTTTGTTTTGGTGCAGGGAATATGTGTTCAGAGTCAACAAAACCATCTCTGATCCTTCTGGCAGGTTTGTTTTGGTGCAAGGGAATACGTTTTCAGAGTCTTGGACCCTATTGAATATTTATGCTCCTAACTTCGATGACCATATGTTTATTCAGAATGTCTTCCTTCAGGTCGCTCAAGCACCACCAGGATGGCTACTGGTTGGAGGAGATTTTATTTTTTCGCTTAGATACAGTTCTTGATAGGTCTTCTGATAAACCCTCACTTCTTACCAAAGTCGGCAAGCTCACCATGTCATTCATGAAAGATCTCAATTTATTAGACACCTGGAGACAGTTGCACCCACAGGATAGGGACTACTCTTTTTATTCACACCCACACAAGACACACACACGCATAGATAACTTTTTACTTTCGACACAACCGTTTCATAGAGTGTTAGATGTCGAGTATCTCCCCAGATTGCTTAGTGACCATTCTCCTCTGGTATTATCAATCTCCATTCCTACCAAGGTAAATGGAGCATATAGATGAAGACTAAATTCTACACTCCTAAAGCTACCTGAATTTTGTGCATTCATCAAAGAGCAGATCAATATTTTTACTTTGACAAACAAACCCTCCGCTCCTGACAGCTTCATTCTTTGTGACACATTGAAGGCCTATCTGAGGGGACAGATTATTTCCTATACCTAAGGGCTGAAGAGAAAACACGGTGTGGAACTGAGTGCCCTTGAATTTGAAATCTCTGAGCTAGAGAAAACCTACCAAAGAGGCCCGACTAAAGATCTATACAGGCTTTTGGTAAATAAAAACTTAAATATAATATTCTGAACACATATCAAGCTGAGAGGGCCATCACTAAATCAAAACAGCGTTATTACGAGCTTAGAGAGAAAGCTCACAAAGTATTGGCATGGCAACTGAAAGCAGAGGAAAGTCAGAGGACAATTAATGCCATAGAAACTCTTACTAATGAGATACAGTGCCTTGCGAAAGTATTCGGCCCCCTTGAACTTTGCGACCTTTTGCCATATTTCAGGCTTCAAACATAAAGATATAAAACTGTATTTTTTGTGAAGAATCAACAACAAGTGGGACACAATCATGAAGTGGAACGACATTTATTGGATATTTCAAACTTTTTAACAAATCAAAAACTGAAAAATTGGGCGTGCAAAATTATTCAGCCCCTTTACTTTCAGTGCAGTAAACTCTCTCCAGAAGTTCAGTGAGGATCTCTGAATGATCCAATGTTGACCTAAATGACTAATGATGATAAATACAATCCACCTGTGTGTAATCAAGTCTCCGTATAAATGCACCTGCACTGTGATAGTCTCAGAGGTCCGTTAAAAGTGCAGAGAGCATCACGAAGAACAAGGAACACACCAGGCAGGTCCGAGATACTGTTGTGAAGAAGTTTAAAGCCAGATTTGGATACAAAATGATTTCCCAAGCTTTAAACATCCCAAGGAGCACTGTACAAGTGATAATATTGAAATGGAAGGAGTATCAGACCACTGCAAATCTACCAAGACCTGGCCGTCCCTCTAAACTTTCAGCTCATACAAGGAGAAGACTGATCAAAGATGCAGCCAAGAGGCCCATGATCACTCTGGATGAACTGCGGAGATCTACAGCTGAGGTGGGAGACTCTGTCCATAGGACAACAATCAGTCGTCTATTGCACAAATCTGGCCTTTATGGAAGAGTGGCAAGAAGAAAGCCATTTCTTAAAGATATCCATAAAAAGTGTTGTTTAAAGTTTGCCACAAGCCACCTGGGAGACACACCAAACATGTGGAAGAAGGTGCTCTGGTCAGATGAAACCAAAATTGAACTTTTTGGCAATAATGCAAAACGTTATGTTTGGCGTAAAAGCAACACAGCTCATCACCCTGAACACACTATCCCCACTGTCAAACATGGTGGTGGCAGCATCATGGTTTGGGCCTGCTTTTCTTCAGCAGGGACAGGGAAGATGGTTAAAATTGATGGGAAGATGGATGGAGCCAAATACAGGACCATTCTGAAGAAAACCTGATGGAGTCTGCAAAAGACCTGAGACTGGGACGAAGATTTGTCTTCCAACAAGACAATGATCCAAAACATAAAGCAAAATCTACAATGGAATGGTTCAAAAATAAACATATCCAGGTGTTAGAATGGCCAAGTCAAAGTCCAGACCTGAATCCAATCGAGAATCTGTGGAAAGAACTGAAAACTGCTGTTCACAAATGCTCTCCATCCAACCTCACTGAGCTCGAGCTGTTTTGCAAGGAGGAATGGGAAAAAATGTCAGTCTTTCGATGTGCAAAACTGATAGAGACATACCCCAAGCGACTTATAGCTGTAATCACAGCAAAAGGTGGCGCTACAAAGTATTAACTTAAGGGGGGCTGAATAATTTTGCACGCCCAATTTTTCAGTTTTTGATTTGTTCAAAAGTTTGAAATATCCAATAAATGTCGTTCCACTTCATGATTGTGTCCCACTTGTTGTTGATTCTTCACAAAAAATACAGTTTTATATCTTTATGTTTGAAGCCTGAAATGTGGCAAAAGGTCTCAAAGTTCAAGGGGGCCGAATACTTTCGCAAGGCACTGTACACTTTTGCTGTATACTTTTATTTTACTCAGAGAGGCCGAGTCGGGTTTGGTTAAATAGTTATGTGGCTTTTGACTGGGTTTCAAGCCTAACTGTTGTTTATATTACTTCAGGGAATTTTAGCACTATTCTGTTGGCTGGCTTGTTTATTGTTAGAGATGTATGCTAGCGTTAGTGATACCGAGGCAGGGATAAGCTGCACCCTGGCTGGCCGCCTAATTGCCAGCTGGCTGATAGCTTTCACTTGTGTATGTGCGTACATGTGTGTATATACACTGCTCAAAAAAATAAAGGGAACACTAAAATAACACATCCTAGATCTGAATTAATGAAATATTCTTATTAAATACTTTTTTCTTTACATAGTTGAATGTGCTGACAACAAAATCACAAAAAAATTATCAATGGAAATCAAATTTATCAACCCATGGCTGTCTGGATTTGGAATTAAATTGGAAAACCACACTACAGGCTGATCCAACTTTGATGCAATGTCCTTAAAACAAGTCAAAATGAGGCTCAGTAGTGTGTGTGGCCTCCAAGTTCCTGTATGACCTCCCTACAACGCCTGGGCATGCTCTTGATGTGGTGGCGGATGGTCTCCTGAGGGATCTCCTCCCAGACCTGGACTAAAGCATCCGCCAACTCCTGGACAGTCTGTGGTGCAACGTGGCATTGGTGGATGGAGCGAGACATGATGTCCCAGATGTGCTCAATTGGATTCAGGTCTGGGGAACGGGCAGGCCAGTCCATAGCATCAATGCCTTCCTCTTGCAGGAACTGCTGACACACTCCAGCCACATGAGGTCTAGCATTGTCTTGCATTAGGAGGAACCCAGGGCCAACCGCACCAGCATATGGTCTCACAAGGGGTCTAAGGATCTCATCTCGGTACCTACTGGCAGTCAGGCTACCTCTGGTGAGCACATGGAGGGCTGTGCGGCCCCCCAAAGAAATGCCACCCCACACCATGACTGACCCACCGCCAAACCGGTCATGCTGGAGGATGTTGCAGGCAGCAGAACGTTCTCCACGGCGTCTCCAGACTCTGTCACGTCTGTCACATGTGTTCAGTGTGAACCTGCTTTCATCTGTGTAGAGCACAGGGCGCCAGTGGCGAATTTGCCAATCTTGGTGTTCTCTGGCAAATGCCAAACGTCCTGCACGGTGTTGGGCTGTAAGCTCAACCCCCGCCTGTGGACATCGGGCCCTCATACCACCCTCACAGAGTCTGTTTCTGACCGTTTGAGCAGACACATGCACATTTGTGGCCTACTGGAGGTCATTTTCAGGGCTCTGGCAGTGCTCCTCCTGCTCCTCCTTGCACAAAGGCGGAGGTAGCGGTCCTGCTGCTGGGTTGTTGCCCTCCTACGGCCTCCTCCACATCTCCTGATGTACTGGCCTGTCTCCTGGTAGCGCCTCCATGCTCTGGACACTACACTGACAGACACAGCAAACCTTCTTGCCACAGCTCGCATTGATGTGCCATCCTTAATGAGCTGCACTACCTGAGCCACTCGTGTGGGTTGTAGACTCCGTCTCATGCTACCACTAGAGTGAAAGCACCGCCAGCATTCAAAAGTGACCAAAACATCAGCCAGGAAGCATAGGAACTGAGAAGTGGTCTGTGATCACCACCTGCAGAACTACTCCTTTATTGGGGTTGTCTTGCTAATTGCCTATAATTTCCACCTGTTGTCTATTCCATTTGCACAACAGCATGTGATATTTATTGTCAATCAGTGTTGCTTCCTAAGTGGACAGTTTGATTTCACAGAAGTGTGATTGACTTGGAGTTACATTGTTTTGTTTAAGTGTTTTTTTGAGCAGTGTATAATATTTTGGGGGGGAAGTTGAACTCAGGAGGATGGTGATTTTTAACTACTTGTCCCTATTTTATATTTGAGAGATGATAGTTATCGTCTCGTAAAGGTTTTCATTTATACATCCTAGCTTTTTTCCTGACCTGCTGGGGTGCGTTTGTGGTCATCAATTTTGTCGCCGGGCAACACAGGTTTCAGGGCGCATTGGGGAATGCCGATTGGTTGACATTTGGGTGTACGGGTAGGCTCTGTTGGTGACTATGAAAGCCACCGAGGATTTTGTTGTTGATGTTGAGACATGCTCAAGTGGGGCTAAATAGTCTGGTCATTATTTGTTGTAATCAAATTGTATTTTGTTACTTGACGAACAATATTTTCATGCTACAAGGAACAGTCAATGTACTTCTATTTCCATCTACATATCATTTAGAATTAACCTAATTCGAGAGATGCTATGCATAGCAGGTACATCTAGGTTAAAGTCTAGCGTCTAAGGATATGGGTTCTTTAACTCCCTCAGTTGGGGAGGAGGTTGGGTAGGTTTGTGGTAGGGTCAGGGTATTAGTTCACAATATGTTTACTACCTTATACTTTCGTCATTTCATTTTGTACAAGTTGTACAACTCAACGCAATTTGGTTTCTTTCTTTTTCCCTATTTCTTATTTTCTTTAAAGATGTCAGCACCTAATATCTATACATTTATGACACTTAACATTAAGGTACTAAATGCCCAGTCAAGCGTAAACACATTCTGAATTATCTAATGCAGCATAAGGTTGATATAGTTCTCCTTCAGGAGACACACCTAACTGACTCTGAGCATGATAAACTGAAGATAGAGTGGGTGGGTAAAGTGTACTATTCATCTTTCACCTCTCGGGCAAGAGGGGTGGCCATACTCATGAATAAGCATTGCCCCTTTCAGATACAATCTCAGATTAAAGACAAAGGGTGTAGGTTTTTGATCATTCAAGGTTTCATTAACACTGAGCCCATTACCATTGTGAATGTGTATGCTCCTAACCATGATGATCCTAAATTTTACCAAGACATCTTTTTGAAGTTAATGTGCCCATCATCAGAGATTTTAATGGCAGGGGATTTTAACTTGGTACTGGACACTTCCAGTGATAGATATTCCTCTAATAGTATCAACCTCACACAGGCAGCTAAAATGTTAAAGGCAGAAATGAAACATTTTGGACTTGTAGACTTATGGAGATTTCACAACCAAAAGGTTAAGGAATACTCATTTTACTCCCCTGTCCATAACAGTTACTTTAATTTACGTATTTCTTATTCCTGCAGCCAAGGAAAGTTTAACTACTGGGTGTAAGTACTTACCAAGATGTATATCAGATCATTCTGCCCTGCTGGCTTCAGTACCACTCAGTAAAACACAACCACCCTCAAGAAGATGGCACATACTCACTAAATAATCCCACATTTGTAACATTTCTGAACACTCATATAGACATATTTTTTTTGCACCGATAACAGCTCTGCCTCCCCCCTAATTTTATGGGAAGCTCTCCTTGCATATCTGAGGGGGCAAATCATATCCTTTAGTTCAGGTGCTCGTAAGATGTATAAGGCTCAAGTAGATTCATTGGAAAATGAAATTAGAGATCTGGAAAATGGACATAGTGTAACATTTGACGACTCAACTCTACAAAAATTAGACTCAAAGCGATTGGAATATAACACCCTGATGACCCATAAAGTGGAAAATGCTCTTCGGAGAACAAAACAAAACTACTACGAACATGGAGATGAAGCAGGGAAGGAAGTTGCTTGGCAGATAAGACGAGAGGATCCTAGTAGAGTTATTAGCTCTATTAAGCTTCCCAAATAACACAGTTGTTCAGTCCTGAGGAAATGAATCTAGTCTTCAGGGAGTTTTATAAAACATTGTACAAGTCTGAAGGGGATGTCCCTGCCACAATGCATGAGTTTTTGAACAAACTCAATTTACAAACTTTAAGTGATGAGGATAGAGAGCATCTGGAGAAAGAGATTACCTCAGAGGAAATTAGGGAATCCATTTTCAACACTGCTTGGGGAAAATCACCAGGGTTAGACAGATTCCCTATTGAATTCTATCGATCCTTTTTACCCAAACTAATTGAGCCTTTTTGCAGTATGTTTAATTATGCCATAGAGACAGAAAAGCTCCCAGACACACTTGAACAGGCACTGATTACAGTTTTGTTCAAATTTGGGAAAGATCCTCTGCTTTGTGGGTCGTATAGACCAATATCTCCATTGAACACTTCATACAAGATTCTTGCGAAACTCATAGCTCTTAGACTGGATAAGGTTCTTCCGGACTTGGTTGACCAAACAGGCTTTGTAAGAAACTGCTCATCTCCTAATAATATCAGAAGATTATTTAATATTATGCATTATGCAGAGAATTATTAAGAACCTGTAGTGGCGGCTTCATTAGATGCGGAAAAGGCTTTTGACAGCATAGAATTGAACAACCTGTTTGAAGTTTTACAGAGGATGAATATATTACCAAAATTCTTGTACCTTTTTCAAACCTTGCCCTTTCCTATTCCCAAAGTTTTTTTTCAAACAACTTAATAGGAAGGTTTCTTCATTTCTGTGGAAAGGGAAACCCCCCAGAGTGAAACGCACAACTTTATTGCAAACCATACTCAGAAGGAGGACTTACTCTAACTGACATCCAGTTGTTTTACTGGGCATCTCAGTTAAAGGCTGTGTGGGTATGACAAGATACAACATCAAGTTCACCCTCTTGGAGACAGATAGAGGAGGAGTGTCTGGCCCCTGCTACATTGGCATCTATACCTTCTATTAGCCCACCTAAAGCTTTGCTAGGTCTCATAAACAACCCGTTCCTTAAAAACACTTTGAATAGATGGAATGAAGTTTGTAAACAAACAGAAGGGCAAGCAGAGGTGGCTAAAAGAACTAACTTCTTATATTCTATCTGAAAAAAATAACATACAGTTGACGTAATGAACCCTTTGAATTGACTGATGTCTGGGGGGACTTTCAGTAGTTTCTAGAGACGTCACCTTAGCTGCCTCATTACTACTTTCTTCATTAATATAATATTATTATTTGTTTTTGTGTTGAATCATTTATTTTCTAGCATGGAATGTGAAGGTCATTCTGTTTCTTTTGTTGTTGTTAATGAGTGAAGCTAATACCGGTAGAGGGGAGGGAGGGGGTTGTTCCTGTGTTGGGGAGGGAAGGGTTTTGCACCATGTGCCCCCATGTAGCATGGTGTTTTGTGTAGGTGGAAGGAATAATGGAGCTTTATCTGTGTCATATTGTGATGATTGTTAAATTGTAAGAAAATAAATGCCAATAAATATATTGTACAAAAAATAAATAAAAGATTGTTTAGCCCGCAGGTGCATCTAATGTCCTGTTAGAAGCGTTACAAGAAATCCAACGATAAACTGCAACAGGGCATTACATATATTCTGCCTGTTGGTTGCAATGAGCCAGGGTTGTGTTCTTGCAGTTGAACATTCTTTTCCTTAGGTATTTTATTTCTTTATTTTCACTTTTTTAAATAAAAAATAAAAAATATATTATTATTTTTTTTTAGATTGAAATGTCTCGATCTGAGTAGACAATTTCCCTTTTTCTCTTTGTATGTATGTATTTATTTTTCTCTCTGCTGTGGTATAATTTGAAAGATCTTCTTTACAACAGATTATAATCCCTCCTAAATCTCTGCCACATGTTGCATGTGTTTCCTGAAGGGACACGACATGACCAAAAGTATGTGGACACCTGCACGTCAAACATCTCATTCCAAAGTCCTATGCATTAATATGGAGATGGTCCCCCCTTTGCTGCCATAACAGCCTCCACTCTTCTGGGAAGGCTTTCCACTCGATATTGCTGTGGGGACAAAAGCATTTATGAGGTTGGGCACTGATATTGGGCGGATATTGGGCGGATTGGCCTGGCTTGCGGTCGGTGTTCCAATTCATCCTCAAGGTGTTCGATGTGGTTGAGGTCAAGTCTCTGTGCAGGTCAGTCAAGTTCTTCCCCAGCGATCTCAGCAAACCATTTCTGTATGGACCTCGCTTTATGCACGGGGGCATCGTCATGCTGAAACAGGACAGGGCCCTCCCCAAACTGTTGCCACAAAGTTGGAAGCACAGAATCGTCTAGAATGTCATTGTACACTGTAGCGTTAAGATTTCCCTTCACTGGAACTTAGGTCAGGAACTTAAGGAGTCAGACCACTGGAACTAAGACCTCAGAAGTGTTTTTCTATGTCTCCCTCATTTCCTAAATTGTCTTGTGTTCCATTTGATTTCACCTCTGTAATCAAGTTCACTGATTGCTTCCAATTTCAATCTCCAGCTTTGAATGATATTATAGTTCATCTAAGAAAAGAGAAAAAACAATTATTCTCTCCGAAAGGAACTGTGGGAGTTGTAAAGGGGCTCCATGCTTGATGCAGCATTATCTATTTCTTCAGATGCATTCCTAAAGCCCCTTGTTTTACCAATGGCTAGCTCCTCATATGATTTTCCTACTAGCTAGCTAGCAGGGTGAACACCTGCGTCCAGTCAGTGTGGTGCAGTCAGTGGGGCTGCTAACCACTGTGCGAGTGTGTGTGTGTGTGTGTGTGTGTGTGTGTGTGTGTGTGTGTGTGTGTGTGTGTGTGTGTGTGACCGTCAGGGGGGACTATTTGATCAATTTTAGAATAAGGCTGTGATGTAACAAAATGTTGAAAAAGTCAAGGCGTCCGAATGCACTGTATGTCTATTTCATGGATTTGAAGATAAATATTTAGGGTCTTACATACGACATTTTGCTGTAGTGGCAGAACCTTTTGGAACACAACGCATGGCCTGTCTTGATCCTCTCTCCCTCTTTCTCTCTTCAATCAATCATTCAATCAAATGTATTTATAAAGCCCTTTTTACATCAGCTGATGTCACAAAGTGCTATCCCGCCCTCCTTCTCCTCCTCCAGGAGCGGAGCGAGTGATCACTCTGAAGATGGAGATCCCAGGCTCCATGCCTCCTCTCATCTAGGAGATGGTGGAAAACTCAGAGGGTCTGGAGCGCCAGGGGGCCGATTCCAGCGGAGGAGGGGCCCCACCAGGCAGCCTGTCCCTCAGCTCAGCCCGTAGCAGCCCCCCTGCACCCTCCCCTTAGACGGGGGTCCACTGCCACCCCTCAGGCATGGACAGCCAGAAGTCATGCCTACAGACGGAGCCAGCACAGAATAAAATAACAATTTTCTAAAGAACCCTGTCTGTGCGTGTTTTTAAATGTTTCTTAATTAATTAACTGGTCCACCATTAGGCTGAAAATAAGATTGTGGTGGGACTTTAAGAGCAGCATTTCAGTGGACCTGGGACTATAGCAGGTCATGTTTCAATGTTTTTATTTTTTTATTAAGAGACCCTTTAATTTTTATTTTGTTTTAATTTTATTTCACCTTTATTTAACCAGGTAGGCCAGTTGAGAACAAGTTCTCATTTACAACTGCGACTTGGCCAAGATAAAGCAAAGCAGTGCGACAAAAACAACACAGAGTTACACATAAACAAACGTACGGTCAATAACACAATAGAAAACATCTATGTACAATGTGTGCAAATGTAGAAGAGTAGGGATGTAAAGCAATAAATAGGCCATAGAGGCGAAATTATTACAATTTAACATTAACACTGGAGTGATGGATGTGCAGATGATGATGTGCAAGTTGAGATACTGGGGTGCTAAAGAGCAAGAGGGTAAATAACAATATAGGGGTGCGGTAGTTGGGTGTGCTATTTACAGATTGGCTATGTACAGGTACATTGATCGGTAAGCAGCACTGACAGCTGATGTTTAAAGTTAGAGAGGGAGATATAAGACTCCAGCTTCAGTGATTTGTGCAATTCGTTAGAGTCATTTGCAACAGAGAACTGGAAGGAAAGGCGGCCAAAGTAAGTGTTGGTTTTGGGGATGACCAGTGAAATATACCTGCTGGAGCGCTTGCTATGGGTGCGTGTTGCTATGGTGAAAAGTGAGCTGAAATAAGACTGGGCATTACCTAGCATAGACTTATAGATGACCTGGAGCCAGTGGGTTTGGCGACGAATATATGGTGAGGGCCAGCCAACGAGAGTGTACAGGTAGCAGTGGTGGGTAGTATATGGGGCTTTGGTGACAAAATGGATGACACTGTGATAGACTACATCCAATTTTCTGAGGAGAGTGTTGGAGGCTATTTTGTAAATGACATTGCCGAAGGCCAGGATTGGTAGGATAGTCAGTTTTACGAGGGTATGTTTGGCAGCATGAGTGAAGGAGGCTTTGTTGCGAAACAGGAGGCCGATTCTAGATTTAATTTTGTATTGGAGATGCTTAATGTGAGTCTGGAAGGAGAGTTTACAGTCTAACCAGACACCTAGGTATTTGTAGTCCACATAGTCTAAGTCAGAACCGCCCAGAGTAGTGATGCTAGTCGGGCGGGAGGGTGTGGGCAGAAATCGGTTGAAGAACATGCACTTGGTTTTACTTGCATTTAAAAGCAGTTGGATGTCTCGGAAGAAGTGTTGTATGGCATTGAAGCTCGTTTGGAGGTTTGTTAGCACAGTGTCCAAAGAAGGGCCAGATGTATACAGAATGGTGTCGTCTGCGTAGAGGTGGATCAGAGAATCACCTGCAGAAAGAGCGACATCATTGATATGTACAGAGAAAAGAGTCGGCCCAAAAATCTAACCCTGTGGCACCTCCATAGAGACTGCCAGAGGTCCGGACAGCAGGCCCTCCGATTTGACACACTGAACTGAGACGTGGTTGGTGAGGCAGTCATTTGAGAAGCCAAGGCTATAGGGTCGCCAATAAGAGTGCGGTGATTGACAGAGTCGAAAGCCTTGTCCCGGTCGATGAAGACGGCTGCACAGTACTGTCTTTTATCAATGGCAGTTTTGATATGGTTTAGGACCTTGTGCGTGGCTGAGGTGCACCCTTGACCAGCTTGGAAACCAGATTGTATAGTGGAGAAGGTACGGTGTGATTCGAAATGGTCGGTGATCTGTTTGTTAACTTGACTTTTGAAGATTTTAGAAAGGTAGGGCAGGATGGATATACTGTAGGTCTATAACAGTTTGGGTCTAGAGTGTCTCCCACTGTAACAGGATTCCTCCTGGGAAGGAGAGGCGGAGTGGTGCTCTGGTGCTGGATGTGGCCCCCACTTCACCATAGTCTTAGTCCGCCTCATTGTCCGCTTCCGTGGCCTCCTAACCACGGCAACCCTTCTAAATGACCCCACTGGACTGAGGGGCAGCTCGGGACAGAGGGGCAGCTCGGGACAGCGGGGCAGCTCGGGACAGCGGGGCAGCTCGGGACAGAGGGGCAGCTCGGGACAGAGGGGTAGCTCCGTACTGGCTGACGACTCTGGCAGATCCTGGCTGACTGGCGGCTCTGGCAGATCCTGGCTGACTGGCGGCTCCGGCAGATCCTGGCTGAATGGCGGCTCTGGCAGATCCTGGCTGACTGGTGGCTCTGGCAGATCCTGGCTGACTGGCGGCTCTGGCAGATCCTGGCTAACTGGCGGCACTGGCAGATCCTGGCTGTCTGGCGGCACTAGCAGATTCTGGCTGACTGGCGGCACTGGCAGCTCCTGGCTGACTGGCGGCTCCTGGCTGACTGGCGGCTCCTGGCTGACTGGCGGCACTGGCAGCTCCTGGCTGACTGGCGGCACTGGCGGCTCCTGGCAGACTGGCGGTACTGGCGGCTCCTTGCAGACTGGCGGCTCTGGCAGCTCCTTGCAGACTGGCGGCTCTGGCGGCTCCTTGCAGACTGGCGGCTCTGATGGCGCTGGGCAGACTGGAGACACCGGCAGCGCTGGAGAGGAAAGCTCTGGCAGCACTGGACAGGCGGAAGACTCCGGCAGCGCTGGACAGGCGGGAGACTCCGGCAGCGCTGGACAGGCGGGAGACTCCGGCAGCGCTGGACAGGCGGGAGACTCCGGCAGCGCTGGACAGGCGGGAGACTCCGGCAGCGCTGGACAGGCGGGAGACTCCGGCAGCGCTGGAGAGGAGGAAGGCTCTGGCAGCGCTGGACAGACGAGGTGCACTGTAGGCCTGGTGCGTGGTGCCGGCACTGGTGGTACTGTGCCGAGGACACGCACCTCAGGGCGAGTGTGGGGAGCTGCCACCGGAGGGCTGATGCATGGAGGTGGTACTGGATAGGCCGGACCGTGCAGGTGCACTGGAGCTCTTGAGCACCGAGCCTGCCCAACCTTACGTGGTTGAATGCTCCCGGTTGCCCAGCCAGTGCGGCGAGTTGGAATAGCCCGCACTGGGCTATGCAGGCGAACCGGGGACACCATGCGCAAGGCTGGTGCCATGTAAGCCGGCCCAAGGAGATGCACTGGAGACCAGATGCGTAATGCCGGCTTCATGGCACTTGGCTCGATGCCCACTCTAGCCCGGCCGATACGCGGAACTGGTATGTATCGCAGCGGGCTATTATGCACCCGCACTGGGGACACCGTGCGCTCCACAGCATAACACGGTGCCTGCCCGGTCTCTCTTGCCCTCCGGTAAGCACAGGAAGTTGGCGCAGGTCTCCTATCTGGCTTCGCCATACTTCCTTTGTTCCCCCCCAAGACATTTTTGGTGCTGACTCTCGGGCTTCCATCCACGCCACCGTGCTGCCTCCTCATACCAGCGCCTCTCTGGATTCGCTGCCTCCAGCTCTTCTTTGGGGCGGCGATATTCTCTTGGCTGTGCCCAGGGTCCTTTTCCGTCCAACTCTTCCTCCCATGTCCAGTCCTCCTTGCGCTGCTCCTGCTGCCGCCGCCTGTCACCACGCCGCTTGGTCCTGTTTTGGTGGGTGGTTCTGTAACGGGATTCCTCCTGGGAAGGAGAGGCGGACCAAAATGCAGCGTGGTTATAATTCATGGTTCTTTAATAATGAAACTATACATGAATAAACTACAAAACAAGAAACGTGAAAACAAGTTGCTACAGGGGGTAATGAGACCGTGGGTGCTGAGATGTAGGCCGGGGTCGGGGTAGCCAGGTGGAAAGCTTGGCCAGCCGTAGAAAAATGCTTATTGAAATTATCAATTATCTTAGATTTATCCGTGGTGACAACATTTTAAGGGTTTTATTAAAATATTTTTTTAGGGGGCAGGGTTTCCGTACATTTCTTTGGCCCCCCAGTCTAGTTCAAAGCATATATATAGATCAATCATCGTGCTTTATACATCTCATATTCTTGGTTTAAAAAGTCCAACAAATGGGGTTATTGCGGTTGAGCTCAGCTGCATTGCTTGCTGTTTGGGGTTTTAGGCTGGGTTTCTGTACAGCACTTTGAGATATCAGCTGATGTACGAAGGGCTATATAAATACATTTGATTTGATTTGATTTGTTGTGTGCAGGCGGAAGATGGGTGGAATCGGTGACCAAACCAGAGAATAACCACATTAGTGGGCCAGGATTTCCTGTGCTGTGACAGTATATGCCCTTCATTGTCATTGTAACTCTAACACAGGAAACTTGTAGAAGATCACACATTGATCTCTTGTACACGGAGAGAGCTTTGCCAGAGCCTGATAATTTAACTCTCAATTTTGGTTCATCAGAATTTTGGTTTTGCTCATCATTTGTATTTTTAACTTCAAACAGTTGAATCTGGGGTAAATATTGCAATAATTTACTGCAAAGTGTTGGCGATAGTCATACCTGATATTGGAGGACATTTCAAGGATCAAGATGGTGACAACTCTACTCTTTGTGGCATTAGGTGAGTATTACAGTAACTCAGTTTTCATAAAGGACGGTCTTTCAAGTGCCTTACATGAACAACAATATACTATACTGTATATAGATTGGTATCTGTGACTTCTGCTTTATCCAAGTACAGTATAATATTGTCTCTGTCTAGCGTAGCCTTGTTTCAATAGCCTGGGATGTATATATTGGATATTAATATCTGCAACGCAATTTTAACAGGCAAATTTGTTCTGGTATCCATGAACATTGCTAACGAATGACTTGTTAACGAGAGTCACAAAATAAAACCAACAAAGGACTCATTCCGATTTCTAGTCTCACACAGCCGTGACTTACAAGTTAGAAGTTGATGTGCTCGGTATACATATCCCAGAAAGGTTGTGCAATCTTGCAATTATTAACTTTGACAGAAAATCTATCAAAAGAGACAGGATCTTGAAACCGTGGAGAGGGAGACACCTGTCCGTCTGCGGGAAAATTACACAGAATAATTCTCTAGTGATATCACAGTTTACGTATTTATTCATGGCTCTCCCGAATGGAGGAGTCTGTTTTTCCAGCAGGCTACTAAAAGAGGCACATTCAGTGTTCAAAAGGGGGCTTTTTGCTGTTATACAGATTAAAACGAATCATTTTTGGTGGATTGACAATGGAACCCTGTTTAAATGATCCTCCTTTTAAACGAAGAGGCAGAACAAATATTACAGCAAATAATATGGCTAAACTCCAATGTACTGAAAACTATTTATTGGAAAAAATGTACAAGAAAGGTATCATGTTTACGAATCAGATTGTGAATGAGGATGGTAAAATTCTCACACAAGCAATTAACATTTGCATATTGAGAAGTATCAATACGAAAGTATATGTAGCGTTGTGTGCTGAGAGTCGGGAAGCAAAGTTTGGTGAGTGAGTGTTTAAATAAATGAACACAACATAATACAAAAATAAGAAACATGAACAACGCACAGAACTGACACAGAAAGGCTTGCAAGCCACCCCCTTTTTCCTCCAAACATAATGATGGTCATTACGGCCAAACAGTTCTATTTTTGTTTCATCAGACCAGAGGACATTTCTCCAAAAAGTACGATCTTTGTCCCCATGTGCAGTTTCAAACCGTAGTCTGGCTTTTTTATGGCGGTTTTGGAGCAGTGGCTTCTTCCTTGCTGAGCGGCCTTTCAGGTTATGTCGATATAGGACTAGTTTTACTGTGGATATACAGTTGAAGTCGGAAGTTTACATACACTTAGGTTGGAGTCATTAAAACTTGTTTTTCAACCACTCCACACATTTCTTGTTAACAAACTATAGTTTTGGCAAGTCGGTTAGGACATGTACTTTGTGCATGACACAAGTCATTTTTCCAACAATTGTTCACAGACAAATAATTTCACTTATAATTCACTGTATCACAAATCCAGTGGGTCAGAAATCTACATACACTATGTTGACTGTGCCTTTAAACAGCTTGGAAAATTCCAGAAAATGATGGCATGGCTTTAGAAGCTTCTGATAGGCTAATTGACATACATTTGAGTCAATTGTAGGTGTACCTGTGGATGTATTTCAAGGCCAACCTTCAAACTCAGTGCCTCTTTGCTTGACATCATGGGAAAATCAAAAGAAATCATCCAAGACCTCAGCAAAATAATTGTACACCTCCATTAGTCTGGTTCATCCTTGGAAGCAATTTCCAAACGCCTAAAGGTACTACGTTCATCTGTACAAACAATAGTACGCAAGTGTAAACAACATGGGAAAAAAATAAATGAATGAAGTAGATTTTTGTCCTCCAATTAAAAACCACAAATGTCTTAAAATGACTTAAGATCGAAAGGTTTGACATCTCTCAATCGCATATATTTCAAGAAGTTGGGAACAGATTTTTTGTCCCAATGCAATGGCATCGGGTTCATGAACTGTAATACAAAACAACAATTGACGCATTAATCCGTACTTTTCAACTTAAACTATTATGTACAATTCCGCCACAGAAGTAATGCTACAAATAATGCTATTTGACCAAGAAGGAGAGTGATGGAGTGCTGCATCAGATGACCTGGCCTCCACAGTCACCCAACCTCAACCCAATTGTGATGGTTTGGGATGGAGTTGGACTGCAGAGTGAAGGAAAAGCAGTCATCAAGTGCCAAGCATATGTGGGAATTCCTTCAAGACTGTTGGAAAAGCATTCCAGTTGAAGGTGGTTAAGAAAATGCCAAGAGTGTGCAAAGCTGTAATCAAGGCAAATGATGGCTACTTTGAAGAATCTCAAATTTAAAATATATTTGGATTGGTTTACACTTTTTTGGTTACTACATGATTCCATATGTTTTTTCATAGTTTTGATGTCTTCACTATTATTCTACAATATAGAAAATAGTAAAAACAAAGAAACTCTGGAATGAGTAGGTGTGTCCAAACATTTGACTGTGAAACAAACAAGAAATAAGACAAAAAAGCTGAACTTGAGCGTGCATAACTATTCACCCCCCCAAAGTCAATACTTTGTAGCCACCTTTTGCAGCAATTACAGCTGCAAGTCTCTTGGGATTTGTCTCTATAAGCTTGGCACATCTAGCCACTGGGATTTTTACCCATTCTTCAAGGCAAAACTGCTCCAGCTCCTTCAAGTTGGATCGGTTCCTGCTGGTGTACAGCAATCTTTAACTTCTTATGGCTGCAGGGGCAGTATCGAGTAGCTTGGATGAAAGATGCCCAGAGTAAACGGCCTCAGTCCCAGTTGCTAATATATGCATATTAATATTAGTATTGGATAGAAAACTGTTTGAATGATGTCTGTGAGTAATAACAGAACTCATATGGCAGGCAAAATCCTGAGAAGAAATCCAAACAGGAAGTGAAGGTAGGTGGGGCGGCAGGGTAGCCTAGTGGTTAGAGCGTTGGACTAGTAACCGGAAGGTTGAAAGTTCAAACCCCCGAGCTGACAAGGTATAAATCTGTCGTTCTGCCCCTGAACAGGCAGTTAACACTGTTCCTATGCCGTCATTGAATTTGTTCTTAACTGACTTGCCTGGTTAAATAAAGGTAAAATAAAAGGAGTCAAACGCAGGAGAGCAGAGATGTCAGTGTAGGGCAAGTCCAAAAAAAACGGTACAGTACAATACCCCAAGACAATGGGAACTAACAGTAAGGTGCAAAAATCGTATTTTCAGTAGTTATTTACTCTTTTGACATGTAGCGGTGTAGCTAACTACTGAAACTACCCACTGTATTTTTTTCTGTCCTGAACCACTGGGCTAAGCCGATGCACTCTCCTATCTGGCTCACATAGATCTCCGTACACTCTTAACATTTGACTCTAGAGTTAAGTATTCTTCCATTCATGTTTTTTTAAACATTTTGTATTATATGACATTTCAGATTCACATATGATAATTTTTCAGGAGGGAGTTGTTCTGTAGTGAATTACTTTTTCAAAGTAACTTTAGTTACGCAAACTATATTTCTCTCAACGGGCAGCTTCACAGTAGCTCAACTTCATCCTCCAGTGTGACATTGGTAGCTTTGTAAACTATATTTTCAGAGTAGTTCCCCAACACTGCTGACATATTAATTAGGAAATAACAGTAGTCAACATCAAGTGGAGAAACTTATTAGCAAAGTAAAGAGTTGAGTGTCATTTAATAGCATTTTGCAGAAAGCAGGATTAAGCCAATTTTAAACAAAGAGTGCCATATTGTAAAGATTTTCCTCCTCTCCTGAGGAGGAGGAAATATCGGACCAATGCGCAGCGTGGTAAGTGTCCATATTTTAATGAAATATAACCGAACACTTAATACAAAAGAACAAGAGAAATAAATAAAAACCGAAACAGTCCTGTATGGTAAACACAGACACAGAAAACAACTACCCACAAATCATAGTGGGAAAACAGGCTGCCTAAGAATGGTTCTCAATCAGAGACAATGATTGCCAGCTGCCTCTGATTGGGAACCAAACCAGGCCAAACAAATAGAAATAGAAAACATAGTATGCCCACCCCAACTCACGCACTGACCAAACTAAAACAGAGACATAAAAAAGGAACTAAGATCAAGACGTGACACATATTGTGTGAAACTGATTCTAAAAATGTAACTTTCACTTGTATACCAAACTGTTGGTCTGTGAGAGTATGGCAAATGTTAAACCACAACAAGTTAACTCCTCTACATGAGAAGTACATCTCTAACAGGGCAGTTTCACAAAGGAAATGATTGAGCTTGACATACAGTGCATTCGGAAAGTATTCAGACCACTTCACCTTTTCCACATTTTCCGAGCTTGGCACACCTGTATTTGGGGAGTTTCTCCCGTTCTTCTCTCCAGATCGTTTCAAGCTGTGTCAGGGTAAATGGACTCTCCAGAGATGCTCAAGTCCGAGCTCTGGCTGGGCCACTCAAGGACATTCAGAGAAATGTCCCGAAGCAGCTTCTGCATTGTCTTGGTTGTGGTCCTGAGCTCTCTGGAGCAGTTTTCATCAAGGATCTCTCTGTACTTTGCTTCATTCATCTTTCCCTCGATCCTGATTGGTCTCCCAGTCCCTGCCGCTGAAAAACATCCGCACAGCGTGATGCTGCCACCACCATGCTTCACCGTAGAGATTGTATTGGCCAGGTGATGATCAGTGCCTGGTTTCCTCCACACGTGACACTTGGCATTCAGGCCAAAGAATTCAATCTTGGTTTCATCAGACCAGAGAATCTAGTTTCTCATGGTCTCAGAGTCCTTTAGGTGCCTTTTGGCAGACTCCAAGCGGGCTGTAAATGTGCCTTTACTGAGGAGCAGCTTCCGTCTGGCCACTATACCATAAAGGCCTGATTGGTGAACTGCTGCAGCGATTGTTGTCCTTCTGGAAGGTTCTCCCATCTCCGAAGAGGAACACTCTGTCAGAGTGACCATTGGGTTCTTGGTCACCTCCCTGACCAAGGCCCTTCACCCCTGTTTGCTCAGTTAGGCCAGGTGGCCAGCTATAGGAAGAGTCTTGGTGGTTTCAAACTTCTTTAATTTAAGAATAATGGAGGCCACTGTGTTCTTGGGGACCTTCAATGCTGCAGACATTTTTTGGTAGCCTTTCCCAGATCGACAGAATCCTGTCTCTGAGCTCTACGGACAATTCCTTTAACCTCATGTCTTGGTTTTTGCTCTGACATGCACTGTCAACTGTGGGACCTTATATAGACAGTTGTGTGTCTTTCCAAATCATGTCCAATGAATTTAGCTTACCACAGCTGGACTCCAATCAAGTTGTAGAAACATCTCAAGGATGATCAATTGAAACATGATTCACCTGAGCTCAATTTCGAGTCTCGTAGGAAAGGGTCTGAAAACTTCTGTAAATAAGGTATGTCTGTTTTTATTTTGAAAAAATTAACAAAAATGTCTGAAAACCTGTTTTCGATTTTGTCATTATGGGGTATTGTGTGTAGATTGATTAGGAAGACAAATGATTTAATCCATTTTAGAATAAGTGAAGGGTTGTGAATACTTTCCGAATGCACTGTATAACCATCCGGCTTCACAAATGGTGTAAATACCACAACATGGAAACATTGTCTGTTTGCTTGGTTTACATTTAAAGCTGTTTATGAATGTGTCAATAACTATCTACATAAAGCGTTCTAACATTTACAAATGTAACAATAACAGTTCATGAGTTAAAACATAAAAACCTTGTCATTTTTTTACCTGACAGGTGTTATCCATTTAGAAATGGCAACTTCAGTAAATGTGTATTCAATTGTAATGTTTTGGTTGTCTGTGTTTCTCCCCAACAGCTCATCAAATGGTGTTGTGTTCATTGGCAGGTAAGTGTTAATTTACACTGAACGAAAATATAAAACGCAACATGCAACAATTTCAACGATTTTATTGAGTTGCAGTTCATACAAGGAAATCAGTCAATTGAAATGCATTCATTAGCCCCTAATATATGGGTTTCACATGACTGGGAATACAAATATGCATCTGTTAGTCACAGACACCTTAAAAATAAAATGTAGGGGTGTGGATCAGAAAACCAGTCAGTATCTGGTGTGAACACCACTTGCCTCATTGCAGCACGACACATTTCTTTCGCATAGAGTTGTTCAGGCTGTTGATTGTGGCCTATGGAATATTGTCCGACTCCTCTTCAGTGAATGTGCAAAGTTGCTGGATATTGGCAGGCACTGGAACACGCTGCCGTACACATATATCCAGAGCATCCCAAACATGCTCAATGGGTGACATGTCTGGTGAGTATGCAGACCATGGAAGAACTGTGAAATTTTCAGCTTCCAGGAATTGTGTACAGAGCCTTGCGACATGGGGCATCATCATGCTGAAATACGAGCTGAAGGCGGCGGATGAATGGAACAACAATGAGGATCTCGTCACGGTATCTCTGTGCATTCAAATTGCCATCGATAAAATGATATTGTGTTCGTTGTCCGTAGCTTATGCCTGCCCGTACCATAACCCCACCGCCACCATGGGGCACTCTGTTCAAAACGTTGACATCAGCAAACCGCTCGCCCACACAACGCCATATACACTGTCTGCCATCTTCCTGGTACAGTTGAAACCGGGATTCATCCGTGAAGAGCACACATCTCCCGTGTGCCAGCGGCCATGGAAGGTGAGCATTTGCTCCCTGAAGACGTTTACGACACCGAACTGCAGTCAGGTCAAGACCATGGGGAGGACGACGGACACTCAGATAAACTTCCCTGTGACGGTTTCTGACAAACCTATTTTCATCAGCTGTCTGGGTGGCTGGTCTCAGATGATCCCACTGGTGAAGAAGCCAGATGTGGAGGTCCTGGACAGTGCGGTTCCATGTGGTCTGCGGTTGTGAGGCCGGTTGGCCGTACTGCCAAATTCTCTAAAACGAAGTTGGAGACGGTTTATGGCAGAGAAATTAACATTTAAATCTCTGGCAACAGCTCTGGTGGACATTCATGCAGTCAGCATGACAATTGCACGCTCCCTCAAAACTTGAGGCATCTGTGGCATTGTGTTTTGTGACAAAACTACATATTTTAGAATGGCCTTGTACTATCTCCAGCACAAGGGGCACTTGTGTAATGATCATGCTGTTTAATCAGCTTCTTAATATGACACACCTGTCATGTGGATGGATTATCTTGGTGAAGGAGAAATGCTCAGAAGGATGTAAACAAATTTGAGTACAAAAATTTGAAAGAAAAGGCTTTTTGTGCACATGGAACATTTCTGGGAGGAAACATGGGACCAAAACATGACATTTTTGTTCAGCGTACATGTGAACACAAGTCCCCAAAAGGTTTAAGTAGCACGTTTGAATATCATTTAAATACATTTAAAAGTACACATGAAATAAGTCCAAAAAGATTGAGTAGCACGTTTGTAACAAAACTTTGAATAGAACATCTTTCACCATAATGACAGTGTTAATTTGCTTATTGATCATTAATTAATTTTCCCAATCATCTCTTTTCCTCTTTGTGAGCTGGTGAAGAGATAAGGCTGGTCGATGGCACTAGTCGCTGCTCGGGGACAGTAGAGATTCTTTACAAGGGCCAGTGGGGACTAGTGTGTGGCCAGAAGTGGGACGTAAACGATGCCAATGTGGTGTGTGGCCAGCTGGGCTGTGGGAGAGCTGTGAGTGCCCAAGGTAGTGCCCACATAGGTGAGGGTAGTGGTGGCAGGCCTACTTGGCTGGATGATGTTGGGTGTAAAGGCACTGAGAGCTCCCTCACAGAATGCTCACATGGAGGATTGAAACACCATGACTGTTTACAGGCTCAAGATGCCAGAGTTGTCTGCTCAGGTAAGAAAAGTCCCTCTGTTGCTATTGTGGTTGATAAAAGTCAAAATACCTTGATTTTCATTGTGTCAACATGGCATCGATTTAGTTGATAAAAATGATACTGAAATGCATTTTATTGTCAAATGTTCTTTCATGCCTAGTTAAACCTAATATCAGACTGGTCAATGGGAGTGACCTCTGCTCTGGGAGGGTGGAGGTCTATCAAACTGGTCACTGGTGGACCGTGTGTGACGACGTGTGGGACTTGAATGATGCTGCTGTGGTTTGCAGACAGCTTGGCTGTGGGAGAGCTGATAGTGCCCCAGAGAGGGCCTACTTTGGTCAGGGAAGTGGGCCCATCTGGCAGGAGGATATTGGCTGCTCTGGCACAGAGTGCTCCATCACACAGTGCCCACACACAGGAGAAGGAACACATAACTGTAATCATGGTAACGACGCAGGTGTTATTTGTTCAGGTAAGGGAGTCTCTTTGCCTTGTCTAGACTTGAGTTTTATCAGCATTTGGTTTGAATGGTTTGAATTGTGCAGAAAGGTCTCGTTATAGAGAAAATCCTAAAAAGCATATTACTGCAGTATTGTAGACTGCTCTGCCACCTAGTTGAGAGTTGACCGTTGCACAAAGAATCTTAACCCAGGCCTGATTTGGTGCTATATGACCAGATGAGGGCAGCCTAGAACAGAGCATGTGTTTAAGACAGTATGAAGATGAGCAGAAACATTTATTAATCTATTTAAATAGATTATTTCTCTCCCCCATCTACACACAATAGCCCATAATGACAAAGGGGAAAATATGTTTTTAGAAATGTTTCAAATATATTGAAAATTAAATACAGAAATATCTCATTTACTTAAGTATTTACACCCCTGGCAGTGATTACAGCTGTAAGTCTTTCTGGGTAAATCTCGAAGAGCTTTGCACACCTGGATTGTACAATTTTTGCATATTACATTCAATGTCGTCTTGGTAAATAACTCCTGTGTATATTTGGCTTTGTGTTTTAGGTTATTGTTCTGTTGAAAGATGAATTTGTCTCCCAGTGTCTGCTGGAAAGCAAACTGAACCAGGTTTTCCTCTAAGATTTTCCCTGTGCTTAGCACTATTTCGTTTATTATTCTTCCATAAAAAACTCCCTAGTCCTTACCGATGACAAGCATACCCATAACACACTGGAGGTTGGTGGCACCTTAATTGGGGAGGACGGGTTCATGGTAATGGCTGGAGCGGAATTAAGTGGAATGGTATCAAATACAACAAACACATGGTTTCAATGCATTTGATGCCATTCCATTCGCTCGGTTCCAACCATTGTAATGAACCGTCCCCCCCTCATTAGCCTCCACTGCCATAACATGAGGCACCCAGTGGTACTCAGTGATGTGTTGTGTTGGATTTGCCCCAAACATAACACTTCGCATTCAAGAAATAAAGTTAATTTATTTGCCACATTTTTTGCAGATTTACTTTAGTGCCTTATTGCAAACAAGATGAATGTTTTAGAATATTTGTATTCTATACAGGCTTCATTCTTTTCACTCTGTCATTTAGGTTAGTATTGTGGAGTAACTACAATGTTGTTGTTCCATCCTCAGTTTTCTCCTATTACAGCCATTAAACAATGTACAGTGCCTTGCGAAAGTATTCGGCCCCCTTGAACTTTGCGACCTTTTGCCACATTTCAGGCTTCAAACATAAAGATATAAAACTGTATTTTTTTGTGAACAATCAACAACAAGTGGGACACAATCATGAAGTGGAACGACATTTATTGGATATTTCAAACTTTTTTAACAAATCAAAAACTGAAAAATTGGGCGTGCAAAATTATTCAGCCCCATTTACTTTCAGTGCAGCAAACTCTCTCCAGAAGTTCAGTGAGGATCTCTGAATGATCCAATGTTGACCTAAATGACTAATGATGATAAATACAATCCAACTGTGTGTAATCAAGTCTCCGTATAAATGCACCTGCACTGTGATAGTCTCAGAGGTCCGTTAAAAGCGCAGAGAGCATCATGAAGAACAAGGAACACACCAAGCAGGTCCGAGATACTGTTGTGAAGAAGTTTAAAGCTGGATTTGGATACAAAAAGATTTCCCAAGCTTTAAACATCCCAAGGAGCACTGTGCAAGCGATAATATTGAAGGAGTATCAGACCACTGCAAATCTACCAAGACCTGGCCGTCCCTCTAAACGTTCAGCTCATACAAGGAGAAGACTGATCAGAGATGCAGCCAAGAGGCCCATGATCACTCTGGATGAACTGCAGAGATCTACAGCTGAGGTGGGAGACTCTGTCCATAGGACAACAATCAGTCGTATATTGCACAAATCTGGCCTTTATGGAAGAGTGGCAAGAAGAAAGCCATTTCTTAAAGATATCCATAAAAAGTGTTGTTTAAAGTTTGCCACAAGCCACCTGGGAGACACACCAAACATGTGGAAGAAGGTGCTCTGGTCAGATGAAACCAAAATTGAACTTTTTGGCAACAATACAAAACCTTATGTTTGGCGTAAAAGCAACACAGCTCATCACCCTGAACACCTCATCCCCACTGTCAAACATGGTGGTGGCAGCATCATGGTTTGGGCCTGCTTTTCTTCAGCAGGGACAGGGAAGATGGTTAAAATTGATGGGAAGATGGATGGAGCCAAATACAGGACCATTCTGGAAGAAAACCTGATGGAGTCTGCAAAAGACCTGAGACTGGGACTGAGATTTGTCTTCCAACAAGACAATGATCCAAAACATAAAGCAAAATCTACAATGGAATGGTTCAAAAATAAACATATCCAGGTGTTAGAATGGCCAAGTCAAAGTCCAGACCTGAATCCAATCGAGAATCTGTGGAAAGAACTGAAAACTGCTGTTCACAAATGCTTTCCATCCAACCTCACTGAGCTCGAGCTGTTTTGCAAGGAGGAATGGGAAAAAATGTCAGTCTCTCGATGTGCAAAACTGATAGAGACATACCCCAAGCGACTTATAGCTGTAATCGCAGCAAAAGGTGGCGCTACAAAGTATTAACTTAAGGGGGCTGAATAATTTTGCACACCCAATTGTCCAGTTTTTGATTTGTTAAAAAAGTTTTTTTTAAAGTTAAAAAGAAATATCCAATAAATGTCGTTCCACTTAATGATTGTGTCCCACTTGTTGTTGATTCTTCACAAAAAAAATACAGTTTTATATCTTTATGTTTGAAGCCTGAAATGTGGCAAAAGGTTGCAAAGTTCAAGGGGGCCGAATACTTTCGCAAGGCACTGTAACTGTTTCAATGTCTCGTGGTGAAATCGTTGAGCGGTTTCCTTCCTCTCCAGCAACTGAGTTAGGAAGGACGCTTGTATCTTTTTAGTGACTGGGTGTATTGATACACCATCCAAAGTGTAATTAATAACTGCATCGTGCTCAAATGGATATTCAGTGCCTGCTTTCTTTGTTTTTTTACCCATCTAACAATAGGTGCCCTTCTTTGCGAGGCGTTGGAAAACCTCCCTGGAATTTGTGGTTGAATCTGTGTATGAAGTTCATTGCTCGACTAAGGGACCTTACAGATAGTTTTATGTGCAGGGTACAGAGATGAAGTAGTCATTCAAAGATCATGTTGAACACAATTATTCCACACAGAATGCAACTTATGTGACTTGTTAAGCACATTTTTACTACTGAACTTATTTAGGCTTCCCAAAACAAAGGGGTTGGATACTTATTGACTCAAGACACTTCAGCTTTTCATTATATGGTCATTTGTTTTTTTAAACTCAGAAAACATAATTACACGGTATTGTTTGTAGTCCAGTGACACAAAATGTCAATTTGAATCTATTCTAAACTACATCTCTTCGACCAACAGGGGTTGTCTTGCAGAAGCCTTCACTCTCCACAGACCCGTCCTACTCTGCCTTCTTGCATGGAGAGGAGGTCCAACTCACCTGCACTCTTCCATCCCGTATCCTCTGTAATGCTGTGGAGTTCATCTTCTATCTGAATGGAGACTCCGTCATGACCGTGACCGTTGGATCCTCACAGCCCAGGGCTACTTTAACAAAGTTTAAGACGGACGCTTCACAACAGGGCAGTTACAGGTGTCTCTACAGAACCCACTCCAACGGCAAAGCCATCAGCTCCCCTTACAGCAACATTACTAAAGGTGAGGTGGTAGTTGGGAAACAAGTGCTGCCGAATCTATATCTATATATTTAAGATTCATAACCTTGATAGAGATGACAGACTGATTACCTTGTCCATCACACACATATTTCTCAGTTACAAGGTGTGAATATGGAATCACATTACTGTCATATTGCTGTTTACTTTCTTCCAAGTGGTCCTGCTTCAGCCCAACATCTCTCTCAGTCCTCCAAATGGAGGGACGTTCTGGGGACTTCAGGGGCCAGAGGTGACCAGGGGCCACAGCTTCTCCATCATCTGCTCCATTCAGCCACAGTATCCCGGAGGCCTCTTCTATCTGGACTTCTCTGGTTCCAACAGAACAGAGACTACTCCAGCAGTCAACCACTCTGCCTGCTTCCACTTCCCTGTTGCAGAGTATAAAGACCAGGGGAAATACAGCTGCAGCTATGGAGTCAACATCTCCACGCGGTCATTCAGGTCGGCTAATAGTGAACTAGCTGTCACCATTAGAGGTAAAATAACACGTGTTTTAAAATAAAAAGTTTTTCAAAAATGGCTTTTACATGATATTCACCCCTAAGAGAGAAGAATCACAACGTCGTAACGTAACTTATCATCCTTTTTTTTCATCACTTTCTTTTTGTTTTTATGTCATATGAATTGGCCATCGACAAGTCTTGATCTGTACTGTAGGTCTCAGCCTTGAAATATCTACCTTTTCCTCAGCCTCTATGGTCCCCATCATTGCCTCTGGAGGGACTGGTGGGCTAGTATTCCTGTTTCTGCTTCTGCTTGTCATCTGTCTAGTCAACAGGAGGACCAGGAGGAGCAGCAAGCCATCTACAGAGACTGACCAGAGAGAATGTAAGTGCTATGACTGTACTGCAAACAAAGGCTGAATCTGAACTTAATTTACGCCTTGAGCTTGAAAAGTTGAGTTAAGCAGTATCTCAAAATTGACTTCAAAGACTTTTGTCGACATAATTTCGTCCGGATGTTTTTTTAAACGTTTTTAATCCCCAGCGTTTCCTGTTGCGAATATTAACGAGCAAATTGTTACGCAACAGGTATTGACAACAGACACAACAAAGGCGAGGACGACAAAGTAGAAGAGGAGGACTACGTGAATGTTGAAAACGTCTGTGACGAGAGAAGTCTGGAGAGCGGGAAGGGTGAAAAGAAGAATTGGAAGAAAAAAGGGCGCCGCTCTGGGAACACGGAGGATGTCTGTTTCAACGAGGAGGGGGGTGAAAGGGAAGGAAACGTTCACAGAAAGCGTGTTTGTGGTGGGTCTTGTGAGAAAGTGAATAGTGCAGACGACGCTGAAGATTATGGCAATGTCTCTGTCTATGACAATGTTGTAGCGCATGACGTGAACCAAGACATTTATCAAAACTATTAGGAGGAGTAACAGTGGACTGCGTGTCACTAAAGTAACTCATTGGCATCAACACATTGATGTGTAAATAAAGTTAAGTGATAATAAGTCAGATGCAATAGTATAGCAACTACGGTTGCTATAGTTGACACTTAAACGAGACATATGACATAATGGTATTGCTCTATTTTAGTTAGCTTTTTGTAACCAATCGAAATGTTCAGCATATTTGATCCATTGGGTCAAATCCGAACTGTCGTTTTTTGTATGCGTCGGTGGGGTGTCACTTTCTGTGTCTTTGATCAGTTCCGGTGTTGTTGAGGAACTAGCATTATGTATAAACTGTTGGTTGATTGCACTAAAATAAACAGGATTCTCATTGCATGCTTTTGAGTTGAACTTTTATGTCTCCACTTCTTCTTTGAAGAGGAGTAGAAGGTGTTCAACCAAGTGAGAAAAGGTCCAACCATAAAAAATTATATGAGCATTGGGAAGTGAAAGATGTGACTCTCGACTCACTGTTTTGGGCCCTTGCCTTCCTAATCCACTTCCGTAGGTCAAGCTCTCACTTTTGATTCTCCCTGGTTTATCTATCAATCATACAGGGCACATGGGCTTTACGGAGAACACAACCGTCTACCCTAGAGTGCCAGAGGAGCTGTGCACAGGAAATGCGTCCTCGTAATAGAGTAAAATCTTACATTCGCCAGACCGTCTGCGACAGAGACTGGTCATCACATGTTTTACCAGAAAGCTTGTTCGGTTCTACCAGAGAAAATACCTTCCATTATTTCTGACTTGAAGACCAATATAGTTCGAAGTCTCTTTTATCTGACAATGGGTGAGTTTAACTTGCAAAACGTGCAATTCAATTTCATATCTGTCAACAAAGGGGGGAACACTGCTTTGCTTGAAATGAATGTTTTTAACGGCTGCTTATTGGATGAAAGTACCCAGGGATGAATCCTACATTCAGTTGAGAAATGTGTATCAAATGTTCATGTCACTGTTTCAAAACTTAGTCAATAGTCAAATGACCTATCAATGGTTCAGTAAAGGGGTGGATTTTCTCAATCATATCATTGAGCAAAAAGGAAAGACTGACTCCTGCCAGATAATTGATAAAGGCAATTCATTTAATATTGATTGTTTATGCAAACACATTTTAGAATATGTGTTTAATACATTTCAATTCAGAATACAATATCCATCCAATCCATACGGTAAAAAAACTGAAGCACAGATTGGTCACTTTAAAAAAAAAATATATTTTGCACACAGAAACTAGAGGCTATGAATAACTTGGTCAATAACTAAGTAACTAAGTAACTTGGTCAAAAAGAATGGCACCGATTGGCAACGATTGCCATATGGGGCCGCGTTTATAAGCAGTCTCACTTAAACCTTAACATCCATCACCCCATTTGACCTAGAGACTTGAAACGTTGTATGTAGTTGTCTTTCCTCATGCTGAACACATTTTCTCTGAAGGACCCATAGATTTTCATCAACCTTGAACATTTTGGAAAACCTTTGAAAAACATATTCTCATGATGCACCATAAACCCAAATAACACCAAATGGTACAATGGTAAGTCTCTAAACTTAACTTGTGGTTGTCTTAGCTGATTAGCGGTTGTTGTCTTACCCGTTGTTGTCTTAGCTAGCTCTCCAAATCAACACCTGTGATTGATTTATGCCTCGCTTTATGTCTCTCTCTAATGTCAATATCAAATCAAATCAAATTTATTTATATAGCCCTTCGTACATCAGCTGATATCTCAAAGTGCTGTACAGAAACCCAGCCTAAAACCCCAAACAGCAAGCAATGCAGGTGTAGAAGCAATATGTCTTGTATACTGTTGTTTAGGATAATTATCATTGTTTTAGTTTACTGTGGAGCCCCTAGTCCCACTCAACATGCCTCAGAGAACTCTTTTGTCCCACCTCCTACACATGCGGTGACCTCACCCAGCATAACTAGTGCGTCCAGAGATGCAACCTCTCTTATCGTCACTCAATGCCTAGGTTTACCTCCACTGTACCCGCACCCTACCATACCCGTCTGTACATTATACCCTGAATCTATCCTACCACGCCCAGAAATCTGCTCCTTTTATTCTCTGTCCCCGACGCACTAAACGACCAGTTTTGATAGCCTTTAGCCGTGCCCTCATCCTACTCCTCCTCTGTTCCTCGGGTGATGTAGAGGTTAATCCAGACACTGTGTGTCACCAGGTGCTTTCATTTGTTGACTTCTGTAACCGTAAAAGCCTTGGTTTCATGCAGGTTAAATTCAGAAGCCTCCTCCCTAAGTTTGTTTTACTCATTGCTTTTTTTCCATCTATCTTCAGAGTTCGTTCTGTTAGGTGACCTAAACTGGGATATGCTTAACACCCCGGCAGTCCTAAAATCTAAACTAGATGCCCCCAATCTCACACAAATTAGGGCTAGACAATCTGGACCCTCTCTATCCAAAATTATCTGACACCATTGTTGCAACCCCTATTACTAATCTGTTCAACCTCTCTTTCATATCGTCCGAGATTCCCAAAGATTGGAAAGCTGCCACAGTCATCCCCCTCTTCAAAGGGGGTGACACTCTAGACCCAAACTGTTACAGACCTATATCCATCCTGCCCTGCCTTTCTAAAGTTTTCGAAAGCCAAGTTAACAAACAGATCACGGACCATTTCGAATCTCACCGTAACTTCTCCGCTGTGCAATCTGGTTTCCGAGCTGGTCACGGGTGCACCTCAGCCACGCTCAAGGTACTAAACAATATCATAACCGCCATCGATAAAGGACAGTACTGTGCAGCCGTCTTCATTGACCGGGCCAAGGCTTTCGACTCTGTCAATCACCTCACTCTTATCGGAAGACTCAATAGCCTTGACTTCTCAAATGACTGCCTCGCCTGGTTCACCAACTACTTCTCAGATAGAGTTCAGTGTGTCAAATCTGAGGGCCTGTTGTCTGGACCTCTGGCAGTCTCTATGGGGGTACCACAGGGTTCACTTCTTCGCCGACTCTTTTCTCTGTATATATCAACAATGTTGCTCTTGCTGCGGGTGATTCTTTGATCCACCTCTACGCAGACGACACCATTCCGTATACATCTGGCCCTTCTTTGGACACTGTGTTAACAAACCTCCAAATGAGCTTCAATGCCATTACAACACTCCTTCCGTGGCCTCCAACTGCTCTTAAACGCTAGTTAAACTGAATGCATGCTTTTCCATCGATCGCTGCCCACTCCCGCCTGCCCGACTAGCATCACTACTCTGGACGGTTCTGAATATGTGACTTAGAATATTGTGTTATTGACTGTACGCTTGTTTATTCCATGTGTAACTCTGTGTTGTTGTTTGTGTCGCACTGCTTTGCTTTATCTTGGCCAGGTCGCAGTTGTAAATGAGAACTTGTTCTCAACTGGCCTACCTGTTTAAATGAAGGTGAAAAAAATATAGAAATTCAACAAACCTGGTCTTCCACGTCAGTTAAAGCAAAATCCTGTATACCCTGCGGTTCTCCAGGAACAGGGTGGCCTTCCTCTGGCCTAGGTGTTGAATGTGCCCAGGGAGACAGCAACCTTCCCTTGGTCCAGGGCCAGCTGTCTCTCTTGACCTCTTATTCGGCCAGTCCAAGCAGATTATTGTTGGTTCAGATGGTGACGAAATCGAAATAAGCACAAAAATGAAAAATACAAAAGGCATGGCCAAACTAAAGACTAAAAAACAAACAAAAAGCCTCATGGCCAATGGTCCCTTTCATTTTTTGGGGGGCACCACACAAATTTTAAGTCTGCAGAGCTCAAACTTGGACGTTGTGAAAACTCTGTGCAACTTCTGGCATGTGTTAACTGTAAGCACTGAATTTTTTCAATTTAAACTTATTTTAGAAGAAGTAGTGAATTGGGCAAGGGTGCCAATACATCTGACCATGTCTGTACATTCATCGCAACCCGTGCTGCTGTTTTCGCCAACCTTCTACTCTTTTTTGATAGGGCGGGGGAACCTCTGCCACAGAGGGAATATTATTGTTATGCTGCAGTCACAGGTCATACGTTAACACACATTAACAACCTGCTCTTGTCTTTTCCTAGTTGTCTTGCTACAGCCCAACATCTCTCTCAGTGCTCCAAATGGAGGGATGTTCTGGGGACTTCAGGGGCCAGAGGTGACCAGGGGCCACAGCTTCTCCATCATCTGCTCCATTCAGCCACAGTATCCTGGAGGCCTCTTCTATCTGGACTTCTCTGGGTCCAACAGGACTGAATGGAGCCATCCGTCAACGACTCTACCTCCTTTTACTTCCCTGTTGCAGAGTATACAGACGAGGGCAACTACAGTTGTGTTTATGAGGTTATTGTCTCCACCCTGTCATTCCATTCTACCGACAGAGTTGCTGACAGTCAGCATTCAAGGTAAAATACGTTTTAGTTTCATGGTTCTCAAGAGAAAAATAACATAGATATTATCAGTCCTTTTCAGTCATGCAATATTTTTTAAAGACCAATGTTTTACATTGCAGAAGAATTTGATAGCTTTACGAATTCTGAAATGTAGATGTTGAGTACGGTATTGTTTCTCTCCATAGCATCCATAGTCCCCATTATTGCCTCTGGCGCAATAGGTGGGCTATTGCTCCTGCTGCTGCTCATTCCCATTAATGTTTAGTCTTGGAGGAAGATAAGCAACAGAGAGCAGACTATTACGATAAACCCAAGAGAAAGTAAGTTCTAGCTCCTCTTATCAGAATTTGCAAGGTTTGCAAAATACCCAGGTTTTTAAGAACCTGGAAAATCTGGAAGGATTCATCAAGAAATTTGAAATCCTCCAACTAGGATTTCTTGAAAACCTGGACATTTTGATTAGCATAATTTTTCAACCCTCATTTTGTTATGATTTTGTACTGTTTAGGATATCTATTCACACTTATATATACACTGATGTCATTTGTATGAATTAAACTGATAAATCCCTCAGCTGCCATTAACATGAACACACATGGGAACACCGTGGGTGCAGCGAGTGAGGAAAACGATGAAGAGGACGATGCCAACGCAGAAGCCTTTGTCAACAAGAGCAAAGACGAAGACTTGAAAAAAAAGGATGCCATGCAGGAATGGGTGTGAAAATAACGATTCAGAATAATGTCTGCAGTTATGAAAGGATAACCTGTGCCAAGATCCTGACTCGAAGTCCAGGCACGTAAACTCAAATGTTTTGTATTCATCCTCGGGAATGCTCCAGGAGCCACGAAAACAACCAAGGTGAAGGACCAGGTGAGGAAGATGGGGACGTCTATGAAAATCCAGATACCTTCACACGGGATGGATGATGCCGAAGACATGTACGATGAAGACAATGACCCTTTTGACCTGGAGCAGCTCTCTTCATGTGGGAATATGACTATGAAGAAGATGTAATAGGCATGTTGATGCAGAGATATCGGTAACAGGAGAGGCTTGAAAGGTTCGCTTTGTGAGTTGAATTATCAGGACTTTAAAAAACAATGTTTTTGTGTGTCCGATTTCTAGTTGTATTCTTGCCAGGTAATTAAAATAGTTTTCTGACTTGACTAACACGTCTATTTATCTTTTTTTGTTATATATATATTTTAATACATGTTATGATTTTCTTGATGCATTGGCTGAACTCATTGAACATAATGTTCGTTTTTAAAATGTTCCACATAAAAATATTATAAAAATATTAATGCTTTAGACTAATTCTTCTATCATATTCTGTGTGCTGTCAAATAATAATCCAGGTAGAACGCTTTTGGGTTCCTTGTAGAATCATCTGTGTAAAGGGTTCTATCTGGAACCAAAAAGGGTTCTTCAAAGGGTTCTCCTATGGGTTTTGTTTCTGGCAAAATGCAAACACATTTGTACTGTATGTATAAAATCTATCAATAATTTGATTTCCGTGTACATTTTAGATTACTGTGTGTGTGGCTTTAAAGAACATGAAATCCAAGCGCAAATTATTGTTGTTGTTGATGTGAGACTTCACAAGATGAACGGAAATAGTTTTGAATATATGTGGAGATTTAAATACTGTACAACTATATAGTCAACATTTAGAAATAGATCTCTGGACGCAGGAGGCCAAAACCGACCCTGACCGACAACTTTCATTTTGAAGAAACCTATAAAGCAGAGGACGTGATTAATGCAGGTCTTATTATATCCACTAGGGAGAAATGTTGTCACATCATTCATTATGTCAAACACACTACATACTGTACACACTGTGCAATCTCTCTCTCCCTCCCTCTCTTTCTCACACACACACACACACACACACACACACACACACACACACACACACACACACACACACACACACACACACACACACACACACTCACACAGGGGTCCTCCAAATTAGCAACCAAGTCATCGGTGCAGTGGCCGACATGCAGCAGCGAGCCAGCCTCCGAGCGAAACCCATTCTTGACTGGTGTTAACATTTATGAATTTATTGAGGCTTTTCTCCTCCAGCCTGGCTGACACACACGGTCTGGAGCACAAGCGGCTTTACTAGGTTGAGAGAGAACAGCAGACAAGAAGAAAAGATGGCTGCCTAAAGACAAGGATCCCAACTGGAGCCACTACAGAGAGACAACCATATTGCTCTTCCATACTGTTTGCCAGGGACAAGAATTCGTCCTTGGCATTTTATCCACACCAGCCCCGACTACTGGTTTAGTGCCCAAACCCTATCAGCCACTGCCCTGACAAAATCACAAACCTACATCTTCACCAGGCTTGAGCCTTCTGTCTGATATTCAGCATCCACTCTGAGACATAACATTGGCAGCACAGTACAGTGTTTCTCAACCATTTCTGTACCAGTGACTGGCGAGACATGATCCTCCTCTTTTTTAACAAGCTCATATTTAAAACAAATACAATATGTAAAAGCCCCACTGGAGATACAACTCACCACAATAACTGTGCCTCTGCACTGGCCATTGTGTTTGCCTCCTTGTTATGCCGTCTGTCTGTCTCAGCATCTTGTCTGCTGTCCCTCTGTGCTTTTTCTTGTTCTCTGTCTGCCTTTCTGCTTAAACCTTATACCGTACGTTATAAAAGTCAAGCTAATGATTTAGAGCTCTATTCAATCAGATCTGCTTTAGCCAACCTCCCCATAGCGGTTGTTTTGGCGGTGTTGGGGTGGTACTGTTTTAGAGCTGTCAAATCCACAAGCGGCTCCTGGTATTAAACCTAAAGCGGACATTGCCATTGGCTGCACAGAGTCACATTAAGAGAAATTCCATGTGTACAATTTCAAACACTGGAATCTGAGATGTGTAAATCTACACCTCGATTAAGCTGATACATTATTATTATTTCTCTTATATAGTAACTCATAGACTACTGAGGTATTCTTGAAATAAGTGGTTTCGTCTAACATGTCCAAGTAGGAATGCAAGTTTCAAGATATTTTGATGTGCAACATAACCCAGTGACTGCCATGATTTGTGAGTTCACAATTAGACTATAGTTGCTATATTTTACTGTCAAAATAGGTCTCCAGAATTTCCTGCTTTATTTTTGTTCAATAGAGTTCAATTACATATGCACAGTGCATTCGGAAAGTATTCCGACCCCTTCACTTTTTCCACATTTTGTTAGGTAACAGCCTTATTCTAAAATGAATGAAATTATCATTTTTTCTCATCAATCTACACACAGTACCCCATAATGACAAAGTGAAAACAGTCTTTTAGAATTTTTGGCAAATTTATTCAAAATAATTTTTAAATGGAAGAAGTGAGGTCAGGGAGGTGACCAAGAACCCAATGGTCACTCTGACAGAGTTCCAGAGTTCCTCTGTGGAGATGGGAGAACTTTCCAGAAGGACAACAATCTTTGCTGCCCTCCACCAATCAGGCCTTTATGGTAGAGTGGCCAGACAGAAACCACTCTTCAGTAAAAGGCACGACTGCCCGCTTGGAGTTTGCCAAAAGGCACCTAAATGACTCTCAGACCATGAGAAACAAGATTCTCTGGTCTGATAAAACCAAGATGGAACTCTTTGGCCTGAAAGCCAAGAGTCACATCTAGAGGAAATCTGGCGCCATCCATACGGTGAAGCATGGTGGGTGAAACATGGTGGCAGCATCATGCTGCAGCAATGTTTTTCAGCAGCAGGGAGACTAGTCAGGATCGAGGGTAAGATGAACGGAGCAAAGTACAGACAGATCCTTGATAAAAACCTGCTCCAGAGTGCTCAGGACCTCAGACTGGGGCGGATGTTCAACTTCCAACAGGACAAAGAACCTAAGCACACAGCCAAGACAATGCAGGAGTGGCGTCGGTTCAAGTCTCTGAATATCCTTGAGTGGCCCAGCCAGAGCCTTATCGAACATCTCTGGAGAGGCCTGAAAATAGCTGTGCAGTGACGCTCCCCATCCAATCTGACAGAGCTTAAGAGGATCTGCAGAGTAGAATGGGAGAAACTCACCAAATACAGGTGTGCCAAACTTGTAGCGTCACACTCAAAAAGACTTGAGGCTGTAATCGCTGCCAAAGATGCTTCAAGAAAGTACTGAGTAAAGGGTCTGAAATCTTAGTTAAATGTGATATTTCAGGTTTTTAAACCTGTTTTTGTTTTGTCGTTATGGGGTATTGTGTGTAGATTGATGAGGGAAAAAAGCATTTAGTCCATTTTAGAATAAGGCTGTAAAGTAACAACATGTGGAAAAAGTAAAGTGTTCTCAGTCAACTTACCTGTTAATATAAGGTTTAATATAAAATAAGATTATGTGCACTAACTAATAACATAGGCTAATTCATTTGGGTTTCAACATCTGAAGACACGTTGCTTAATTGCTGTCTCTAAGTATAGTACCCACTGCTAGTAGCCATGTATTCATCCAAAAGAAAATTAAATGTCTTAAAATAGACGTTGCAGTTGTAGGCTACTACCCATGACCTCCATATCTCAAATATCTTGGTTGTAAAATAGATGCTACTGAGATGAATATTGAGAGTTGAGAAATACATAATTATACCTACCGAAAACTGAGGCCCTCCTCTCTTCGACAAGGGGACGAATCTTGTTGTATGTTTAGAATATTTTTTTTCTCTCTCTCGAGCGCATGGGGTGAGAGGAGAGTGGCTCGCTCATTGCAGAAACAGGCCCCAGTGAGGGCACAGGCACATGGGGAGAGCGGACACTTACAGGAACCGTGACGATAATGCACTTTACTGTTTGACTAAATCCCGGTTTTAGACACACAAAACATAGAACGTTTTGAGTGAGGTGACAATGTAGAATATGCTCTTCCGACGTTTACAGGCACTGTTTCTGGAGGTTTTCAGCCCATGATCTGTCTAACTGATGACAGAGTCGGAGCAGGTCTCTTTGCTGATGTAGAATTTGACTTTGAATGTAAATTTGCGTGACCTCAGCCAATGAGAAAACCCGGCCCGGCCCACCTTGGTCCACTGATCATCCAAAAGGTCATTATAGATTAGTATAACAGAGAAATTGCATAAATGTCTTTTAAAAAGACATTTTCTAAGGCCCGTGGGCTGCCGGTCATGTCATCCTTTTCATTATTACATTTTTATATATAAAACATATTTCTGTGTGTGTCGATTTCGATTGGAAATCAATTGTTTGGTCCCCACAAGGATAGTCAAACAAATGTGTGTGTGTGTGTGTGTCTTCTCCTGAGTGTCATTGATTATACCTGAGTGGGTGTATGTGTGAGCCTGGCAACAGGTGTGTGGAACCTTTATGTGTGAGGGCACCTGTCAGCCAGCAGCACCCAGTAAAACTAGCTGTGCCTGGCTTAGAAGCTAACCAGGGCTGACAGGGGACAGGGGGCAAGGTATCAGGGCTGAAGACACACACACCAGGTGTGGAGACACCGTGCAGCTTTAATGAGCTTCCTTTATAAAACCATCACACTCCTCCTGCAGTCAGAGGCCTGACGAGGCATACTGAACACTGGCTAGACGCACACTAGTCAGGGAAAGTTGGGCAGAGATGGAAAATGTAAACTGCAGCCTGGTCTGGTGTCTACTGTATATAGACAGACATGTACACACAAAGCCTCAGCCAAAACATAACGAACTTCACTTCAGAACATTTTCTCTTATTGCCTTGAACTTTCCTTTCCCAAGCATAAAAAAAACGTAACATTATTGAGTACTGCATTCCATGCTGGCACTCTAGCACAATGAACTGTAGATTACAAGAGAGATTACTTGCGGGCGATCTAGCGCAACGGCAGAAAGAAATGGATTGCTTTTGAGGAGTGTCGTGAGGACAATCAGAGTGTTGTGAGGACAATCAGAGCGTTGTGAGGACAATCAGAGCGTTGCGAGGACAATCAGAGCGTTGTGAGGACAAATAGAGCATTGTGAGGACAATCAGAGCGTTGTGAGGACAATCAGAGTGTTGCGAGGACAATCAGAGCGTTGTGAGGACAATCAGAGCGTTGTGAGGACAATCAGAGCATTGCGAGGACAATCAGAGCATTGCAAAGGACAATCAGAGCGTTGTGAGGACAATCAGAGCGTTGTGAGGACAGTCAGAGCGTTGTGAGGACAATCAGAGCGTTGTGAGGACAATCAGAGCGTTGCGAGGACAATCAGAGCGTTGCGAGGACAATCAGAGCATTGTGAGGACAATCAGAGCGTTGTGAGGACAGTCCGAGCGTTGTGAGGACAATCAGAGCGTTGCGAGGACAATCAGAGCGTTGCGAGGACAATCAGAGCGTTGTGAGGACAATCAGAGCGTTGTGAGGACAATCAGAGCGTTGTGACAGTGTGTTCTTGAGGGGTGAGAGAGAGAGCATCGGTGTCCTCTCAAAGCAAACTTCCATCCTGACCACCTCTGTGACACTCGTTTGTCTTTAGCTCCCTTACGGCTCTCCATTGCAGCTGCAAACCCTGGCTGTGTCTCAAAACGTTACTCGCCAGCACATCCTTGCATTAGAGAAGAGGATTTAAGGTCCCTCCCCCAGGCCTCCTCCTCCAACGAGCTTTGTAAGGGATTGAGGAAACAAGGCTTGAGGAAGAAAGTGAGAATTTGACAGCTCTCTCCATTCCCCTCTCCCGCGCTCCATTTTCCTCAACACACTCCTCTCTCTCGCCCTCTTTCCCTTCCTCCCCCCTCTCGCTCTCTCGCTCTCTCTCTCTCTCCTTCCCTGCCTTTCACACCCTCTCTTCTGAGGTTATTTTCAACCCCTTTAAATACATTATTGTCTTGCTACTCTGTACATGTGCACTCCTTCTTATGTAATTATATTCTCCCTAACCTCCCTTTAGTCACACTTCTATCTCTTTTATCAGTAAGGATGCAGAGCTGCATTCAATTGTTTTTTATCCTCATCCTTCTTTTTTTCTGTTTAATGAGACAGGTGAAAGTGAGTCTTCTCTCTCTCTCTTCTCCACTACACTTAATGGATATCCTCCATAAACACTTTTTCAATTCTTCTACATTTTGGAGATTCCTCCTTCTATTTCAGCCATATCAGATATCAAGCAGGGTGCTCTTTCCTAGAGATGATAGCCTTTGAGAACAGAGTCTCATAGCTTACAATTTGACTCTTTAGGCCTATTTTACAATGGCTGACAGACAGTGTAGCTGAAGGTCGACTTATTCTCATGGCTGTAACTCCATATTATTTTTGTCAGTCTGGGCCTCAAATTACTGTTAAGTAAGAATAGTAGAACACACAATGTGCAATTTCAAAACTTAGTTGAACATCATCGGTTATCCTCTAATTATACTGTGTGTCACTCACTGACAGTCACTCAATTAGCCCATGCCAGTTAACATGTATAAGATTGGTAAATTAGTCTAGTTAGTCTAGCCATCTATCTCAACTTGTAGTAATCATGGCCGAATTACCGACCAGGCACGCAGGGCACGAGCCCAGGGGCCCTGGTCTCCAGGGAGCCCCCAATGATTTTGCTAGTCACTCTCACTCAGATTTCATATTAACATTGCATAAGTTGCGCCAAAATATGTAGAATTGCAGGAAATGAGCTGTAAAATAAAAAAATGTATTTGTTTACTTTGTGCTAATAAAATACTTTTCCCGCTAACAGATCCCTCTGTATTACATTATAATATAATTTGTAATCCCCGGTTTTAGCAGATATCTGTAGACTTCGGGTCATTATGCTTGCTGCCAGTTAGCATTGGCTGCAAAACTCCCTTTAACTTATTTCATACTGGACAAAGACGTAAAAATGGTATCCACAAGTTCATCTGACTCTGGAGAAGTAGATAAAGGGCCTCCCTCTTCTTAGGGATAGCCCTTTTTTTTCAATTTTCGCCTAAAAGGACATACCCAAATCTAACTGCCTGTAGCTCAGGCCCTGAAGCAAGGATATGCATATTCTTGGTACCATTTGAAAGTTTGTGGAAATGTGAATTGAATGTAGGAGAAAATAACACAATAGATCTGGTAGAAGAAAATACAAAGAAAAAAGTTTTTTTTCTTCTACCACCATCTTTGAAATGCAACAGAAAGGTCCCACATCTAGCCATCACTCTGGTTGTAATTCCGATGGTGTCCAGAAGATGGCACCAGTGAATGTGCAAAGGTTCAGACGGATAACTTAAAGTATGAGCAAACTACATTACATTTAGTGTGAAGTCATCCAGGTACATTTGGGCAAATCATGAACGAGACATTTGCATTCACATTATATTTTTCTGCAAGTATATTGTCAAATCTGTATACTTGGACTTTGATTTAGCTTTTCCAGTATTAGTAGTCATATTATGAGTTCAACATTTGCAAAACACCCCGTTTTCATAACTTCATAACTCTCCATATTCTTATAATTTTTGTCCAAAAGGAAAATGTTGGCAGCAAACAGATTTCCCAGCTCTTTGGCTATCTACAGTGCCTTGCGAAAGTATTCGGCCCCCTTGAACTTTGCGACCTTTTGCCACATTTCAGGCTTCAAACATAAAGATATAAAACTGTTTTTTTTTGTGAAGAATCAACAACAAGTGGGACACAATCATGAAGTGGAACGACATTTATTGGATATTTCAAACTTTTTAACAAATCAAAAACTGAAAAATTGGGCGTGCAAAATTATTCAGCCCCTTTACTTTCAGTGCAGCAAACTCTCTCCAGAAGTTCAGTGAGGATCTCTGAATGATCCAATGTTGACCTAAATGACTAATGATGATAAATACAATCCACCTGTGTGTAATCAAGTCTCCGTATAAATGCACCTGCACTGTGATAGTCTCAGAGGTCCGTTAAAAGCGCAGAGAGCATCATGAAGAACAAGGAACACACCAGGCAGGTCCGAGATACTGTTGTGAAGAAGTTTAAAGCCGGATTTGGATACAAAAAGATTTCCCAAGCTTTAAACATCCCAAGGAGCACTGTGCAAGCGATAATATTGAAATGGAAGGAGTATCAGACCACTGCAAATCTACCAAGACCTGGCCGTCCCTCTAAACTTTCAGCTCATACAAGGAGAAGACTGATCAGAGATGCAGCGAAGAGGCCCATGATCACTCTGGATGAACTGCAGAGATCTACAGCTGAGGTGGGAGACTCTGTCCATAGGACAACAATCAGTCGTATATTGCACAAATCTGGCCTTTATGGAAGAGTGGCAAGAAGAAAGCCATTTCTTAAAGATATCCATAAAAGTGTTGTTTAAAGTTTGCCACAAGCCACCTGGGAGACACACCAAACATGTGGAAGAAGGTGCTCTGGTCAGATGAAACCAAAATGTAACTTTTTGGCAACAATGCAAAACGTTATGTTTGGTGTAAAAGCAACACAGCTCATCACCCTGAACACCCCATCCCCACTGTCAAACATGGTGGTGGCAGCATCATGGTTTGGGCCTGCTTTTCTTCAGCAGGGACAGGGAAGACAGTTAAAATTGATGGGAAGATGGATGGAGCCAAATACAGGACCATTCTGGAAGAAAACCTGATGGAGTCTGCAAATGACCTGAGACTGGGACGGAGATTTGTCTTCCAACAAGACAATGATCCAAAACATAAAGCAAAATCTACAATGGAATGGTTCAAAAATAAACATATCCAGGTGTTAGAATGGCCAAGTCAAAGTCCAGACCTGAATCCAATTGAGAATCTGTGGAAAGAACTGAAAACTGCTGTTCACAAATGCTCTCCATCCAACCTCACTGAGCTCGAGCTGTTTTGCAAGGAGGAATGGGTAAAAATTTCAGTCTCTCGATGTGCAAAACTGATAGAGACATACCCCAAGCGACTTACAGCTGTAATCGCAGCAAAATGTGGCGCTACAAAGTATTAACTTAAGGGGCTGAATAATTTTGCACACCCAATTTTTCAGTTTTTGATTTGTTAAAAAAGTTTGAAATATCCAATAAATGTCGTTCCACTTAATGATTGTGTCCCACTTGTTGTTGATTCTTCACACAAAAATACAGTTTTATATCTTTATGTTTGAAGCCTGAAATGTGGCAAAAGGTCGCAAAGTTCAAGGGGGCCGAATACTTTCGCAAGGCACTGTAAGTACCGACATTTGTTGTTTCTCTAAAATCTGTGATCGTGACACACAGCGCTGCATGATTTACAATTGCCCCGCCTATCCCCATTAATGTATAGCGGCTAATTATTTAGCTAATAGACGATGTGTTTGTTGATCGACTGAGGTGAATGAAGCTACAGGAACCATTGTGATAATGGCTGGGGTGATTTTTGCTTGTTTTTGCTGTTCTCCAAATATAATCTTAGAGTTATTTAAATTATATAGAATGAGGGGATAATGTCACCTCGTCAGCATAGCATCACGACTCTCCCCTCCATTACTATTAGCAAGCCTGTGAAATGTCATTCACCTATTAACTTCAGCCTATGAGCATGGCACACTAAAGCAATTCCACCACAATTGTTGGACAACCTCTTGGCTCACTCGTGCAATAATCACTTTCCATTCTTCCAACCAATGGGCAAACATCTCAAATCAAATCAAATCAAATCAAATTTTATTTGTCACATACACATGGTTAGCAGATGTTAATGCGAGTGTAGCGAAATGCTTGTGCTTCTAGTTCCGACAATGCAGTAATAACGAGCAAGTAATCTAACTAACAATTCCAAAAAAACTACTGTCATACACAGTGTAAGGGGATAAAGAATATGTACATAAGGATATATGAATGAGTGATGGTACAGAGCAGCATAGGCAAGATACAGTAGATGATATCGAGTACAGTATGTACATATGAGATAAGTATGTAAACCAAGTGGCATAGTTAAAGTGGCTAGTGATACATGTATTACATAAGGATGCAGTCGATGATATAGAGTACAGTATCAACGTATGCATATGAGATGAACAATGTAGGGTAAGTAACATTATATAAGGTAGCATTGTTTAAAGTGGCTAGTGATATATTTACATCATTTCCCATCAATTCCCGTGATTAAAGTGGCTGGAGTAGAGTCAGTGTCATTGACAGTGTGTTGGCAGTAGCCACTCAATGTTAGTGGTGGCTGTTTAACAGTCTGATGGCCTTGAGATAGAAGCTGTTTTTCAGTCTCTCGGTCCCAGCTTTGATGCACCTGTACTGACCTCGCCTTCTGGATGGCAGCGGGGTGAACAGGCAGTGGCTCGGGTGGTTGATGTCCTTGATGATCTTTATGGCCTTCCTGTAGCATCGGGTGGTGTAGGTGTCCTGGAGGGCAGGTAGTTTGCCCCGGTGATGCGTTGTGCAGACCTCACTACCCTCTGGAGAGCCTTACGGTTGAGGGCGGTGCAGTTGCCATACCAGGCGGTGATCTAGGGGAGTATTTATGTCAACTCAACCCTTGTGTCTCTCATTTGCTGTTTTGCAGCAGCAGTCTTCCAACGACCTTCCACCCCCACCAACGGAAGGCCCCGTCAACTGAACTCCGTTCTCCCAGCGGGGTTTCGATGCCAGCAGCCCAGCATAAGGCAACCTGTCATCAGCATCTTGTCACATTTGCTCCTGCTACGCCCTCTGGTGTTCATCCGGTGCCTTCTTGACCTGCAGTTCCTCCCCCTGTACACTCTCTCTCCCCTCTCTGTGTGGTTGGAGACAGATGTGCTGAAGTCAGAGCAGATCCCTACCAGCTGCAACTCGTTCCATAATCAAGACCTCTACAAATACTCAGTCCTGACAACTCCACTCTGCCAAATTGTAATCTCTGCTCAGTCAGTTCATGATTCTAGCCATTTACGATTACGCAAGATCTTGTTACTCTGCTGTGCCTGCTTCCCTGCCTGACACTGTTTATTTTCTCATTGCAGTCTCTGGCTCCTGTTCCACATTACACCACCCAAGTACCTTGCTCTGGATTTTACTCACCACCACTACCTTGGATTCCCCTCAGGACCTGTTTGCCCTGTTCTACTCAGCCAACTCCAACCTCAGTCTGGTTTTTCTGCAACTCATCCAAGCTTCCCTGGATCTGCACTCCATATTTCTCTGTGTAACAATAAATATTTTGGTTCATTCATCCCTGTTTCCTCATCTTGGTTTGCTCTTGGGTTCCCTTGTGTCGCTCCGCTTAACACATTTGGTTACAAGAAGCATTCCTTGGCGATGAGGCCTACCCCAAACTATTCATTACAATTGCATTTAGTCTCTGTTGTCATTCAGTTAATCCTGTAGTTCAAGTGAACTAGAGTTAGTGTCAAGAGTCAGAAGCACTCATTGCATATAGACGTAGGCCTACACTCATAGAAAAATGGGTTCAGAAACGGTTTTTCGGCTGTCGATATGGGAGAACCATTTTTGATTCTAGGTAGAACTATTTTGTGTTTCATGTAGAACCCTCTGTGGAATGGGTTCTACCTAGAACTATGGGACAACCAAATAACCCTTTTAGGTTCTAGATATCCCCGTTTTCTACTTGGAAGCACTCAGAGAGGGTCTATAATTTGGATAGTCAGCATTTTGTAGATTATTGTTATCTCTGAGATTGTATCTCTAACAATCCCCCATTAGAAATTACGAATTAGTCATTAGTAGCCTACTTCCCATGTGACCATAGGCTATTGTATTGCTCGGATAATTGTTCAGAAAACGTAATTCTGCGCAGGTCATTTTAGCATTCACAGCCTTTACACACGTCCCTTGAAGGCTGCGCATGACATTAATCATGGAAAGGTTTCCAGCCTCTCAGAAGTCACGATGTGGGTTGACGCGCACAGCAGAGCGCACAGCGCAGCAGTAACCATCTACTGTAGTAGGTGGTGTATGTGTGGTGAGGAGATGTTATGCTTCAACGCTCCTGTGCCTGCGTATGACGGCTTGATATTACAATTTTAAGACAATAGGTTACGTTTTGGTAAAGGATCCTCTTGTCCCTCTTTATATTTACAGTCGTGTTTATTTCAACTAGATCGCGGGGGGGGGGCGGAGAGGCAACAACCATCGGTATTGAATGCTGGTAGGCAGGCTCCAGTCCATGGGGTTTTGACGCGGATTTCTCCGGCTGCGCTGAATTGCAAGCGGGTACTGTAAACGCATTTGAGATATGGACGCTGTTCTGTGAAGCATGCTGACAAATGTTCTTCTCCCAGACAACAAAAGCTGAAGTGGTAAGAAAGCCCTTATGTTTGCCAGCCTTGCATTTGCATCAGATTATAGAATTAATACATATGTCCTTTATATTGTTGGGGACCTTTTAATTTTCATTGTCATGTTGGAATATTGAGGTGTATTTTATAAAGCATATCTCAGGGGGATATGATATGCTTTTGGAAACTACACCTCAATATTCCATCATTAATAAGTTATGTAGGGTATCCCTAAAACACCTCCGATTTCGGTCAGTGGCCCAATGAATTCATAATAGCCTACTGTATGTGCCAAAGGTTCATTCCTTGCAGAGGATTGTTGACGTCCTGCACTTTGCAGAATGTATTAAGTTCCCACATTTTGAATGTTTGAATGTATTAGAACTGTGTCTGCAAGAGGTTTTTTTGTGTGATGCCTGGTAGTCCGGCTGAAAGGAACGGTATATAAGAAACGATTCAGAGAAACTAATTCACATGCAAAACAAATGTTTAGAGTTACTTTAGCCAAAGTTGCTAAACATCATGTACTAGGAACAAGCTGAATACAGGTTTTTCCCCAGTATTCCTGCAATAACACTTCTATGCTGTGTCCACTGTGGAAAAGGGTTTTCTGTCTGTGTAAACTCTGCTCGCAGTGGCAAGCCTCGAGACAGTTTCTTCTATTGCATGAACGCTCCGTCGCACAAAAGTTAACCGTGTGAACGTCAAACCAATGACTAGAGAATATCCATCGCTGCACGGAGGAGGAGGAGGAGGAGGAGGGAGGAATCAGGATAGGATAACAGCATGAGGCCTTCCTTCGCGTGATAATTGCAAGTTCCCCCATATCACTTACTGGGAGGATAGTCTAATCTAATGCATTCAAATGTTCTTCTTGTAGTCAGACAGCGAGTGCACACTGTACACCAAGCCCTGAGGTATTTTTAACATACATTAACAGTTTATACAGTGCTACATCAGCTTTTCTTATTGCAGGACTCAATAAGCAACTGAGAGAGTTTATATTCAATACTATCTTGGCCTATATAGTACTAAGTCATTAGGAAAAAAACTGATGTAACTGAGCAAATTAAATACTGAGCCTACTCTCGCTCACACACTGTCACACACTGTAGTACACACACTATAGTACAGTCACACAGTATATCAATCCATTCCACTTAGATCATGGGGTTCTGTATTGTTTGGAATTAGTGGTTGTCAAGTTAAATGATGCTATGTTTTGCCTCTCGTCATTTTCTTTATTAGGTTGTACCCCTCTCCTCCTCACGCATTCAGCAGAACCCCAATAAACCAGACTTTGACATGCTGTGACAGGTACCACTAATACGGTTGTTATATGGTCCACTCAGGCCTCCCAGACACTCGGCCATCCCTCACCCTGGCTCTGAGGAGACTGTGTGCGAGACGCAGTCCTTCTTATTGAGCCGTGCTGCCTTTCGTAATGTGACTTTAAGAGCCACTCTTAGATTATGTCATTTGTAAACCAGCCTAAGTGGAGCCCATCTGGTCGGATAGAGCTAATTTCCCAGAAGCTGAACGAACGGCCAGATAGAGTACAGTTTCAGTACATTATGCCTGTATGCAACAGGCATATCTGATGGGATGGGAGCCATGTTGGAAGTAAAGATACCAGTTACTGTTTTATTTATTTGAAGTTATCATTATATATAATTTTTTTTACATTTTTGTACACTGGTGAATACTTTAGGAAGAATATGTTTACATTTTTTATGTGCAAGATTTACAATTATGAAGAGCATGAATCCATAAAACCAACCTAGCCTACGACCAAAAAAGCTCTCCTAAGGTTCTTAGACCTTTTAGGCCAGGGTTTTCCTACCTGGTATCTTAATATCCAACATGGCTCCCATCCCATCACATCTGCCTGTTGCATACAGGCATCATGTACTGTAACTGTACTCAACAGGCTGTGATTATTTGAATTGGCTGTGTAGAAAGTGCTAGGGCAAAAACCAAAACGTGCACCCAGGGTGTCCGAGTTTGTGAAACCCTGCTCTAGACTACAGTTGTGTTGCGGTGAAACGGTGAGCGTCCCGTCCAACTCATAACACTTTCTCTGGGGTTTTGTGTCAGTGGGGAGACATATTCTATGCGGTTTAGAGAGGATAGGTAAAACGATACTGGACTGTGGCATTTACTGCGCCTCAGCCTGCCTCAGACAGCGCTGCCCAAGAGTCTGTTACCTGAGTCGGGTCTCAGTGAAAAGTGGGTTTCCAGAACCGATGGGCCCGGAAACATTCCATTGATTGACCCAAAATGTACTTACACTAAATGACCCAAAGATGACCTACTTACCGCTGCAGACATAGGCTACATCCAAACAGACTCAGCCCTAGATTCCATTAGTTCCAGCATTAGGGCTCTATTACAGTGTGATTGAAATTGAAATGTTAGCAGAGACTGCATTCCCGGTAGGTGTGCATATGTCGGCTCAAACGGAAATGCCCATCACTTTTCTATCACAACAATCTGGAACGCTTCAACGATACAGATTGAATAGAACCCTTAACCCGCAACAACCGCCGACTGCATAGCAGTTTTATTGCTTTTGTTTAGGCGACGTCGGAGGTGTAACTGTGTTCGGAAGCAGTCAAATCGGTGAGCGGCTGCTCTTGTCGTCATTGTCACGAAACCACACCTGTCCTTAAATCCCAACCGTGTTAGAAAGTTCAGAACGAGAAAATGTAGGCTCTATAGAACAGACACTCAAGTTTAAAATCATTAAATGAAATGAGGGTTGATATCAGCCAAATCGAGTTGTAGATTACAACACACAGTGTTGGAACTTGTAGCAATTCTGCATGGGATTTCTACGAATGCAACTTGGTGCAGCCAATGGCAATGTCCGCTATAAGTATAATGCCAGGAGCCGCTTGCTGACTCGACAGCTCCAGACGTAGTTCCACCTCTGACATCGCCGAAAACAATAATGCTGCTATGCAGTTGTCGGTTATCGCGGGTTAAGACAGATCTGATTTAATCTAGCCCATAGCCTACATCCTACATCCTACAAACCGGGTTAGGTTAGGTACTGTAGGTTCCTAGAGACCCTAAGACTGAGTTTCAGAGATATTCACTCTGAATCCATTAGAGGCTGACAGTACTTTGCATTCTAAAATAACCATGACCATATATATATTTTGAGCGTCTGTCTCCCTAGTTACACTGGATCAGAGCAGGATTATGGTAATGCAAAGTCACTCCACGGCAATGTTGAAGTGGGACGAGAGAGGAAAAAACATGCCAATCAACGAGAGTTCCATCACTGCATTGGCAGGAAGCACATTATCTGTCATCTGTACGCACGGATGACGCCGTCGCTGATCTCTATCCCACTCCTCCTCTACACTACAGCTGTGTTTTGTCATTTTCTGTTCGTCATGTCACAAGTGCCAATTCATTACAATTAGCCCAGTCAGGATCAAAGTGGGTTTCAAAATAACACCTGGCACTTGTATGGAAATTCGGATTACTCACACCGAGATGGTTCTGTGTTGCTTCTGCCACACTGATATTAGTGTCATTTGCAATCACTTGTTGTCCTCGTTCCTTTTCTTCATTATTTTCGCTCTGACATTTTTCCTCATTGTCTCTCAGGCCGGCTGGTTGGTGAAGCTGTGACCTATGCAGAGTTGTCTTGGCTGATGGTCCAGGGGCTGTGTCCTTCCAGGAGGGTATGCCTGTATCCCACCATGCCGCTGCCGGCAGAGTGGCTGCTGTGCCACTCCTTGGTGGCATGCCTGTTGCTGCACAGCCTGGCGCTCGGGGCCACCACCACGGGCCTCCACGGGGCAAACACCGGCTGCTCCGAGAGCTGCTACTGCTCCGAGATGGCCGACGGCGGGAGGGTGGTGCGCTGCAGCAACATGCACCTTGCGGAGGTGCCGCATGACCTGCCCAATGACACTCGCCGACTTTACCTGGACGGTAACCTCCTTACCACCATCCCCGCCGACGCCTTTGCAGGGCTTCCTTTACTCAACGAGCTGGACCTCTCCCACAATGAGCTAACTCAGATGGAGCCGGGGGCCTTCCGGGGTCTGGTCCCCTCTCTCAGGAGCCTGGACCTGTCCTTTAACAGACTGACCACACTGGAGCCCGAGGTCCTGGGTGGCCTTAGGGGCCAGGCCAACCTCACCCACAACCCCTGGCACTGTGACTGCCGCCTCCAGGTGGCTATGCCCCGGCTGGATCTGGAACCGGCCTCACTGGCTGGCGTGGTGTGCCACACTTCGGAGCCCAAGGACGTTGGCATAGATACAGGGGTGCCCTTCATCATGGTGGCGGCCGACCTGGACCTGTGCGCAGGGCTCAAGAGGACCACGGACGTGGCCATGCTGGTGACCATGTTCGGCTGGTTCGCCATGGTCATCTCCTACCTGGTGTATTATGTCAGGCACAACCAGGAGGACGCACGGAGACACCTGGAGTACCTCAAGTCCCTTCCCAGCAAACTGGACAGGCCAGAGGAGTCCTCTAAACTCAGCACAGTGGTGTGAGTAAATTACCAGACCTGGGTCAAAATGCATTTTGTCAGTGCTTGATTTAGCTTGATTGCTGTGCAAGGGGGTAGAGTTTGCACTTTTGGGACGATTCTTAGGTAGTAGGTAAGCTAAATCAAGCGCACCTGTAGTATTTGAAAGTATTTGACATATATTTACCTAGGTCAGGTAGAGACACAGGAAATAACAGCCAAACACCTCAAAGGGATCATAAAAGGAAATGCACAAACTTGGAAATAGACCGGGATACTACTGTACTGTACAGGGTTTCACCAGTAATCCATTGGAAACGCAATACCTCACGGTAACATTTCATTCAAACAAATTCACACTCTTTGATGAATCGTCATGAAATGAAGACTCTTATTTTTCCCCCACATAGCTGTTTGTTGAATGAAGGAATTATTTGACACGTTTGTGAATATTCTAAATGTATTTGCAAATCAGTCTGTGTCTTTATGTAAGACACTCTGTATTTGAAAATGATTGAATTCCAACGAGGTATTGAAAGGTTGTCAAATGCATAACTATTTCACAATGGACTGCCGAGGGCACTGTTTCGTTATTAATCAGGAATGCACGATGTCATCAAATGTCCCCATATTAGTGATAATACTGTGCTTGGCAGTGTAACAGAGACTGCATTGTTCGACCAGCATCTGCACTCATTGAATGTTGGATCTTTATTTTCTGGATGAGAAGCCCCATGTAATCATCAAACATTTTACCAGAAAGAATAAAATCCTGAAATGCTCCTTCCTTTTTTATTTTGGCCACAATACCATATTTTTCCCCCAGTTGTATTGCGTGTAATATTTCATTTCTCACAAAGTCCGCCTGAACATGTCACCTTTTCATCTATTTTAAATGAACAATGTGTTCATTATATTGAATTATGATATTTGACAGACCGTAGTGCACGATGGCAAAACTAGTTTAGAAATATGAATTGCGCAACTTCAATCAGTGGGTCCAACAAGTAATTGTAAAAAAAGAAAGAAAAAAAACAACATTTAAAAGAGTTCACTGTCTGAAGTCTTCTTTCAATTTCCTCCAAGCCTCATGAATTCCTTTGATCTCATTAATGGGTATGTCTTTTAGAACTATGAATCTGCTTTAGGGACAGACTGCACTGAATATGACTTCTGTCACACACACACACACACACACACACACACACACACACACACACACACACACACACACACACACACACACGACAGCCACAATGCACACGGTAAAACTCCACACACTCAGGCTGAAATAAAAATGATATAGATTTGATCCTTGCTCACCGTTTGGAAACTGGGCCTGCCGATGGGATCTCCCCTGGCCTCCCACATCATGACGTAGGATGGGAATCAATACAGAATGGTGTTTCTCCTGTCCTACTGGAACTATTAAAACCCTGCCCCTTGACCCTGGTACAGTATCTAGCCACAGTCTGTCCGCTTTCTCTCTATCTTAAGTGCTCATTTGTGGAGGATGGGAAAATGGGGGTAGCCTCTCTCTCTCTCTCCTCTCTCTCTCCCTTGCATTTACCTGTCATTGTGGAAATTGCAGCTGAGCTCTAATGGCCATGGTGACATACACACCACCAATCTGATACTGAGCCCTGAGGGTCAATCATGCACACGCACATGCACACACAAATAAATATAGTTGACATAATTATACAGTATAGCCTGTTCGGTCATGACACGGATACATTGCCCTACAGAAACGGATACTTCGCCCTCATTAGCATGTGTTTATGTGCATGGACAAATGGACTCAGTCACATTACCATACACATTGCAGTAGGAGAATGTCTGTACTTGAGTGCTATGTAAGCAATAAGCCACGGGGGGTATATGGCCAATATCCCACGGGTAAGGGCTGTTCTTACGCACAACGCAACACAGAGTGCCCGGACACAGTCCTTAGCCGTGGTATACTGGCCATATATCACGAACCCCGAGGTGTCTTATTGCTGTTATAAACTGGTTACAACGTAATTAAAGCAGTAAAAATAAATGTTTTGTCACACCCGTATATGGTCTAATATACCACCGCTTTCAGCCAATCAGCATTTAGGGAACAGACTACCCAGTTTATAAAAGAGTGTATAGCCTACAGCTAAAAACTATCATATTGTTAGTCTGAGGTCTCCTCTTAGCTGAACGTCATTAAACACACTCACTCTCTCTCCTGGATGTAAGGCAGGCTTGATAGGTGACATTCAAACAGTGTCCTGGATGTAAGGCAGGCTTGATAGGTGACATTCAAACAGTGTCCTGGATGTAAGGCAGGCTTGATAGGTGACATTCAAACAGTGTCCTGGATGTAAGGCAGGCTTGATAGGTGACATTCAAACAGTGTCCTGGATGTAAGGCAGGCTTGATAGGTGACATTCAAACAGTGTCCTGGATGCAAGGCAGGCTTGATAGGTGTCATTCAAACAGTGTCCTGGATGTAAGGCCAGGCTTGATAGGTGACATTCAAACAGTGTCCTGGATGTAAGGCAGGCTTGATAGGTGTCATTCAAACAGTGTCCAGGTGTCTGAGAACATCCCTGTTCTCAGACACCACTGTCACTCTGAAACCAGACTCATTGCTCTGCTCCTCAGTTACACTCTGTAGTAAGTACAAGGACTTTCTCTCAGGAGAAGGAAATGCAAATCTCTCCCCTTCATTTTTAAATGCCGTGTCCTCTCGGAAATCGAATTGAGGACTCATTTGCGTTGTGTTAGGCGAATAGCTCATACTGCTGAAAGTAGAAGATGGGTATAGGAACACACACACTGCTTCTGAGCTCATATCCAACCCTCTCTCCTCCCCATGTGTCAACTGGTTAATTGCAGGTGGAGGGAACAAGTCCTCTCAGTCCATGTCCCTGAATGAGCTTTGGAGTTTCACTGATTAGTTCTGCAATGTAACACTCGCTCCATTGTTTACAAAAGGTAGAGAATACGCAGCAGAGAAAATGAAGCTTTGGTTTCAGGCTCCTGATTAGATCTCAGAACAGTTGTTCTGTCTCCCTCATTTCCTAAATTGTCTTGTGTTTGCTTGATTTCACCTCTGCAATCAAGTCCACTAATTGCTTCCAATTTTAATCTCCAGCTGTGTCTGATATTATAGTGCATCAAAGATAAGATTTTTAAAAAAAAAATATATATATATATATATATATAAATTCTCTGAAAGGAACTGTCTCTGTGGGAGTTGTAAAGGGGCTCCATGCTTGATGCAACATATCTATTTCTTCAGATGCATTCAGATGTTATCTCATTGGCTAGCTCCTTGTTTGATTCTCCCACTGGCTAGCTAGTGTGGTGCAGTCAGTGGGGCTGCTAACCACTGTGTGTGTGTGTGTGTGTGTGTGTGTGTGTGTGTGTGTGTGTGTGTGTGTGTGTGTGTGTGTGTGTGTGTGTGTGTGTGTGTGTGTGTGTGTGTGTGTGTGTGTGTGTGTGCGTGCGCGTGCTTGCGTGTGTGTGTGCGTGTGTCTGTGTGCATACCCACCATCGAAATGGGTAACCTTGCCTGGGGCAGAGTCACCACTGGGAGCTTGGCCGACATCAGGAGCCAAATCATGTCCTGCTACAGCCGCCTGCAGAACAAAACCCACTCCAGCTGGTAAGCGAGTCCACTTTGTCCCCACATCACCAATGCCATGCTTTAACCCAGATGGATGCTATACTTACATTGTTGCCTAGCCAACCAAGAAGGAGCGAGTCTGTGAAAAACGGAATCAAGGTTAACACCCAGCCTTGGCTGAGGCCTCCCATAATCTATTCTGTCCACCTACACTTACTGAATGGAAGAGCACTCTGACCTCTCTCTCTCTCCCTCTCTCTCACTCTCTCTCTCAGCCTTTCATTTAGACAAAACGTTGTAGTTACTGCATGGTAGAACTGCAGATTCAAGGCTACAGCTCCTAGGTTTTGTGTGTGCTGGTATAATGACAGGCCTGTGTAGTAATGAGCTTGGTCCACACTTCCCACACACTGTGGTATCTGCTGTTCTAGAATGTGGCGTTCCATCCTCTTTGATAGATACAGGTAAAATAGCTAAATTAACCAGAATGGTCAGTGTAGTGTAGGGCTAGCCAGCCACTTAGCAGTTCAATTCTTATTTCACCTGAGGCAGCGGAATATCCTCAAATTGGTAGGGGATTTAATTTTGGTTCCATATACTTTTAAAATAATAATTTGTGTACTTGCAGCATTTTGCTTTCTGTGAAAGTGGCAGGATGGGGCCACCCGGGTGGCTCAGTGGTCTCATTGCAGTGCTAGCTGTGCCACCAGAGATTCTGGGTTCGAGCCCAGGCTCTGTCACAGCCGGCCGTGACCGAGAGGTCCATGGGGCGACGCACGATTGGCTCAGCGTCTTCCGGGTCAGGGAGAGTTTGGCTGGCAGGGATATCCTTGTCTCATCGCGCACTAGTGACTCCTGTGGCGGGCCGGGCGCAGCGCACACTGACCAGGTCGCCAGGTGTACGGTGTTTCCTCCGACACATTGGTGCCAAAATAGGGGAAATAGGAATAGGGAAATAGGGGAGAAAAATGGGCTAAAGTAAATCATAATAAAAAGAAAGTGGCAGAATTAGTAATAGCAATGGAAGGGTTGAATTGAACGAAGGATGTCACTCACTGCAATTTCCTAGTGAAAAGCATGAGCTGACACACACACACAAAAATGTTTGTGGAGGGGCTGACTAACCATGAGTAAGCAGTAAAAAAACAATAAGATATATAGAAAGGAAGTTGCACACTCTATATGCTCCCAACAATTGAATGGGCAAAACCAATCTACTTAAAGGAGATGATTGTGGACTACAGGAAAAGGAGGACCGAGCACGCCCCCATTCTCATCGACGGGGCTGTGGTGGAGCAGGTTGTCCACATCACCAACAAACTAACATGGTCCAGGCACACCAAGACACTCGTGAACAAAACCTATTCCCCCTCAGGAGACTGAACAGATTTGGCATGGGTCCTCAGATCCTCAAAAGGTTCTACAGCTGCACCATCGAGAGCATCCTGATTGGATGCATCACTGCCTGGTATAGAAACTGTTCGGCCTCCGACCACAAGGCACTACAGATAATAGTGCGTACATTCCAGTACATCACGGCGGCCAAGCTTCCCGCCATCCATGACCTCTATACCAGGCGGTGTCAGAAGAAGGCCCTAAACATTGTCAAAGACTCAAAAGACTCCAGGTACAAGAGGCTTCTAAACAGCTTCTACCCCCAAGCCACAAGACTCCTGAACATCTAATCAAATGGCTACCCAGACTATTACCCCCCCCCCCTTTTACGTTGCTGCTACACTTTCGTCACGTTAATAGTCACTTTAATAACTACCTACATGTACATATTACCTCAATTACCTCGACTAACCGGTGCCCCGCACATTGACACTGTTCAGGTACCCCCTGTATATAGCCTCGCTATTGTTATTTTACTGCTGCTCTTGAATCCTTTGTCAAATTTAGTTGTTTTTGTCTTCTTAAAACTGCATTTTTGGTTACCCCATCAGGTAATGAGACACAGGCCACTCCGGATAGGGTGTCACACATCCATCCAATCTAATGGAGCGTGCTCTGTCTCCACCAACTCTCTGCTCCTCTGGACTGCTCAGGATCAGGCGTATATCAGGTGTCAGGATGGGATGCTGCAAGGTGGTCCTGCCTTTGTAGAATGACGACTTGAATGATAATTGTATGTGCACGTGTTTGTGCTTTATTATACAACGGGTGGGTCTAATCCTGAACGCTAATTGGTTAAAACCGCAGTCCAGACAATGTTTTTTTAAGCAATAAGGCCCGAATGGGTGTGGTATATGGCCAATATACCACGGCTCAGGGCTGTTCTTTAAGAACTAAGCAATGCAGCGTGCCTGGATACAGCCCTTAGCCATGGTATATTGGCCATATACCACAAACCCCCAAGGTGTCTTATTGGTATTATAAACTGGTTACCAACATAATTAGAGAAGTAAGAATAAATGTTTGTCATACCCGTGGTATACGGTCTGATAAACCATGGCTGTCAGCCAATCAGCATTAAGGGCTTGAACCATCAAGTTAATAATCCACAAGTGACCACCGGCTAAATCTATGACATGCCTATTTACTCTGTTCCATCTGACTGTACAATCCACTGTCTCATCAGCCCAGTCAGGCAATTTATAAACTTAATCTCCACTATAAAAAGCAAATAGACATTATCTCACATTTCTTTTAGACTAACATTTTCAACAGTTGAGATTTGTATAAACCTTGCTGTTTGTCTCTCCAACATTTTCAACATTGTTTCAATATTCAGATTTTTTCTCCAGCTGTCCCATAGTAATGAACGTGTCGGGTGTCGGGACGAGGCAGACAGGCTGGCAGCGTTTCTCAGCTAGCAGAAGTCATGAATCAGCTGGCAAAATTTTAATGGATATATACAAGGAAATATCAATTGAAAAAAAGGTCAAAAGAAACTAAATGCAGTCTTTCCAGCTTCAGTTTGAAGTGATTATGTTAGCAGTGTTGTTGGCTATCTCCTCTGAACAACTGTGTCCTGACGAGAGCACATTTACAATGCCAGGTGAAATCGCGCCTCATTAGCTCGTTGCTTTGGATGTATCCAAATAAATGTCACTAGAAAACAGTTTAAACAAATGCAAATGCAGCTACCGTTGTTATTCTGGCTGCATTTTTTTTGACGTGACTGTAAGTTAGCTGTAGTTGGCTAGCTAGCAAGCAAGGGATAAGAACGTTGCCAGCCAGTATGGCAATGGAACATTGAACGACTGGGTCGCATCCATGGATACAGAACAAAAAGACTGAATGACTGGGTTGCGTCTCTGGCAATCAAACCGATAGAATGAACGATCAGCCGGCATAGTTAGCAACCCTAGTTCTGAGTCGGGACGATATCTTGTGGAAGGATGAAATAGTATGAATAAATTCAGAAAAATAACATATTCTTCCTTCAAGTGTCATTAATATTCCTTGAGCAAACTTTTTCTTGATTAAGAATATTGTAGCTCATTGTTGAGACAACAGTATTTCAGTTGTACATTTCATGTTCGTTACACATTCCGGTGACATTGCTGTTCTGAACACACAGGATACATACACTACATGACCAAAAGTATGTGGACACCTGCTTGTCAAACATCTCATTCCAAAATCATGGGCATTAATATGGAGTTGTTCTCCCCTGTGCTGCTATAACAGCCTCCACTCTTCTGGGAAGGCATTCCACTAGATGTTGGAACATTGCTGCGGGGGCTTGCAACATAGTGATATATTCGTATATACTGTACAATGAGGAATTCAACTACAAAATAGTCGTCTTCCCCCATTTTTTTAACCATTGCCACCACCCACAAGGTGTAATAACAACAACAATAAATAAGAATAAGATAATAGATACAAAACAAAAACATGAAGAACATAAATCAACCAACTCTAACTAGCACATGTAGGTCAGTATGCAAGTGTGTGTGCATGGACTTTGCAGATATATTTCTCACATGTGCAGCACATAGTATTTGTTTTACAGTCCTTCATGGGGGGCAGAATTGGAATCTCCTCCTCTTGCCTGCCCCAGCTACAGTCTCAGGTGGATCAGGACAAGATTCAGCCCCCTGAACAGCTTTCACAAGTGCTGCAGAGGCTGCTGTGCGTGGGAGGCGCTCCCTTCTTTCAATGTGTGGGTTTACAAGTGCCTTTCCCAGCTGCTCCAGGAACAGCCTCCTCTTGTTCCGCTTATCAGGCATCCAGGTAGGGTTGATCTTGTTCCATATCACAAAGGCATTGTGATATGGGCCAGCGGGGAGTTATCCTCCTGCAGCTGTATGTTCCAATCACCTTGTCCAGGTTGTCCACGCCTCCTTTGTTGTGGTTGTAGTCCAGGATGATGGCTGGCTTCCTGTCCTCACGATCACTGATCTCAGCCGTTTTGTGCAGTGTGCTCAGGAGGACCACATTCTTGTTCCTCTTTGGGAGGTAAGAAACTAGAGTGCTGGTGGGGGTGAAGGCAAACTTTAATGAGAAGGCCTCTCTCCCCCTTGTTGCGAGGAGTCCAGGGGGGAGCTCAGGCTTGTTCTTTCTAACTGTACCAACCATGGTGATCTTCCTCTTCAGGGGCTGCTGGCTGAGTTCAATCAGTAGCACACATAATCTCAATTTCTCATTGTGTGTGTGTGTGTGTGTGTGTGTGTTTGTGGTTTTTGTGGTGTGTAAATGATTTTATAACTGCTGGGTCAAAAATGACCCTAAGGTGATGTTTCACTTTTTCTAATGTTGGGGTCACTCTAGGAAAAGCCATCAAAGTTCAAGTTGAAAAAATATCATTTAGGGAGTTTTCTCTGCTGTTAAACACAGTGGTGGGTCATTTTTTTACCCTTTAGACAGCGCAAGGGTTAAGTATCAAAATATCATATTTCTTATATTACAGTTTTTCCCAACTGTTTTAAGACCAGTTTTCTGAAACTTCATCTCAGGTACTCAAAACTCTAAACACAAAACAGTTAGCCAATTTCTCCAACCCCCGCAGACATCTTGCAAAATGAAACACAGCAATCATAATCATGTCCTCCCTGCTCAAAATGAAACTCTGCATACAAATGAGACATACACACACATGAATCTAACTTAGCGACAACCGAGATCACACTAATGTGACATATTCAAAACACCACTTACTATCAGAACCTATTTCAGTGAAAAGACTAAGATGTTGTTGTTATATTGTATATTGTTTGTGTGTACTCAAATAAGAAAAAAAATGCAAAAATACAGTAAATATATTTTGCATATGCAAAGGAATAAAAATATGCCTATTCTGTACTGCTTATTAGATCAATTGTACGGAATAGATCAACTGTAGAAATATAGTAAAATCAGAAGTCAAGAAACCACTGCGAAAACAAAATCAGTCATGTCTGTTGTTTTAGTCCAGCCCCAGTTTTTCATTAACATCACAGGCGATATATTCTCCATGACCAGACAGCGGGGGAAATATCTTCTGGCATGACGCATCCACCCCAGACTGGACTCTGCTGGAAAGTCACCACGGGCCATTGCCTGGAGAAGGGCCATACGTTTGTGGGGTTTGTAATCATACACCTTGCACTCCCATGCTGAAAACAACTCCTCAATGGGGTTGAGAAATGGGCAATATTTTTTATTTTATTTAATATTTTTTTAACTAGGCAAGTCAGTTAATCCTTATTCACAATGACGGCCTAATATTGTGGGAGATGGTTATGGAGTCAGTTGCGGACCTGAGAAGCCCGATGGAAACTCACATTGTTCGAAATTAGAACATACATTTGCTGCTCTGGATCACCTGGCACTCTCTGCTCTGGCTGAAAAAGGTTGTCATGTAAGGTGTTCAGGAAACTAAGGAGATGGGCAGTGTTGTATGGTCCAAAAGTGGTAATGGCGGTGGAGGACCCCGTTGTGGCTCATAGCTGCGCATATTGTGGCATTTCCCCCTTCGCTGGCCAGGTACCTCAATGACGGCCCTTTTACAACACAGGCCCTGCTGGTCCATCACGACTGGTCTGCCGACGTAACAGCACGAGGGGGCTACAACAGACTTCTTCCGTCATGATGTCCCTCTAAGGCCCTTCTGCTAGCTTGCTAGCCCCGGCCCGCTAGCTGTCTGAATCGCCATGTCTCCAGCCCGCCGAGCTACTCACTGGACCCCTATGATCCCTCGGCTACGCATGCCTCTCCTTAATGACAATATGCCTCGTCCATTTTGCTTAGCGTTTATTGCCTTATTTCACTAACCCTTTCGTTCCACCTCCCACACATGTGGTGACCTCGCCTAGATTAAATTATGTTTCTAGAGACAATATCTCTCTCATCGTCACTCAATGCATAGGTTTACCTCCACTGTACTCACATCCTACCATACCTTTGTCTGTACATTATGCCTTGAATCTATTCTACTGTCAATCACCACATTATTATCGGCAGACTCAACAGCCTTGGTTTCGCAAATGACTGCCTTGCCTGGTTCGCTAACTACCTCTCAGAAAGAATTCAGTGTGTACAATTGGAGGTCCCGTTGTCCTGACCTCTGGCAGTCTCTATGGGGGTGCCACAGGGTTCAATTCTCGGGCCGACTCTTTTCTCTGTATACATCAATGATGTCGCTCTTGCTGCTGGTGATTCACTGATCCACCTCTACGCAGACGACACCATACTTCTGGCCCTTCTTTGGACACTGTGCTAACTAACCTCCAGACGAGCTTCAATGCCATACAACTCTCCTTCCGTGGCCTCCATCTGCTCTTAAATGCAAGTAAAACTAAATGCATGCTCTTCAACTGATTGCTGCCCACACCTGCCCGCCCGTCCAGCATCACTACTCTGGACGGTTCTGACTTAGAATATGTGGACAACTACAAATACCTAGATGTCTGGTTAGACTGTAAACTCTCCTTCCAGACTCACATTAAGTATCTCCAAAATGTAATCTAGAATCGGCTTCCTATTTCGCAACAAAGCATCCTTCACTCATGCTGCCAAACATACCCTCTATCCTACTGATCCTCGACTTCGGCGATTTCAAAATAGCCTCCAACTCTCTACTCAGCAAATTGGATGCAGTCTATCACAGTGCCATCCGTTTTGTCAAAGCCCCATATACTACCCACCACTTTGACCTGCATGCTCTCATTGGCTGGGCCTCGCTACGTACGTCGCCAAACCCACTGGCTCTAGGTCATCTACAAGTCATTGCTAGGTAAAGCACCGCCTTATCTCAGCTCACTGGTCACCATAGCAGCACCCACCCATAGCACGCGCTCCAGCAGGTATATTTCACTGGTCACCCACAAAGCCAATTCCTCCTTTGGCCACCTTTCCTTCCAGTTCTCTACTGCCAATGACTGGAACGAACTGCAAAAATCACTGAAGCTGGAGACTCATATCTCCCTCACTAACTTTAAGCACCAGCTGTCAGAGCAGCTCACAGATCACTGCACCTGTACATAGCACAACTGTAAATATCCCATCCAACTACCTGATCGCCATACTGTTATTTATTTTGCTCCTTTGCACCCCAGTATCTTTACTTGCACACTTATCTTCTGCACATCTATCACTCCAGTGTTTAATTATTATGTTGTAATTTATTTCACCACTATGGCCTATTTATTGCCTTATCTCCCTTGTCCTACAACATTTGCACACACTGTATATAGAATTTTTCTATTGTGTTATTGACTGTATGTTTGGTTATTCCATGTGTAACTCTGTGTTGTTGTTTGTGTCGCACTGCTTTGCTTTATCTTGGCCAGGTCGCAGTTCTAAATGAGAACTTGTTCTCAGCTGGCCTACCTAGTTAAAATAAAGGTGAAATATATATATATATATTTTTAAATGGCGCATTGACCAATGATGTTCCTTCCTCTTCTCCTCACCTTCGCTAAATTCAATCCAGCCTCATCTATGAATATGAGTTCCTGGGGGAACAATTCCATTATTCTCTGAAATGACAGTAAAATACAATACTTGCTGTATGGTAAAGTTCATTGGCAACATCACTGAGTCTAATGTTTCAAGAGTGTAATACTAGTACATTACTTGCCAATATTCGTACCGTTTATCCTTCACTTCGTACCGTTTATTCCTTTCAAATGGGGCTCTGTTTCGTCCGAAGATGGTGTTCCTTAAGGATGCGGACAATGGTTGATAAGCTCACTCTGATATTATGGAAGACGGCAGAGTTTTCAATAATCTGTTGTTGGATTTCAGTCTCATGGCATTATTTTCAACTACCATTGGCACAATGGCAGCCTCCTGTATGTCTGTAAATAGATGCGTTCTACCACCACGTGGGGGTCGTCTTTCAGTTCTACAAAAACAAAATAGCATGCAGTACAGTAAACACTACAGTATACACGATAAACATGTACAAAGAAGTATAGCTCCTTATTTCATAAATACACACATGAAACATTTTGTTACATTGTTTCCCCTTACAGTATGTATTGGAACCTACAGTCTTTACTGTGCTTTATGTTGTACTACTGTCAAGCAGTAAGAGTAGTCGATACGTACTGCAGACATTTGACCTACCTATTCTTATTTTGGAACGTCCGGATGATGGATGGCTCAGATTGGGCTGCACTCTCTGCCCAGCCTTTATTTAGGTGATTGCTAGTTCTCAAAGATTAGGGTTTAGGTGGTGAATATTGAAGAATTATGGAGAAAAAAACATTTGTAGAAGGATATTGAGAGTCATTTTTGGTGACTTTTCAAAGGACCTTCTACTCCAAAATGAGTGAAAATAAAATGATGTTGACACCATCTAAAACAGAGAGCACTTACTCTTTTACCATAGCCGATACATGGTACATATTATCAGGCAGGTGTGCTATTAGCAATAAGCATTACCATCTTTAGCCCAACTGATGTAAAATAACATTGTGTACAGTGCATTGATGGATGTATAAAATGAATGCATGTGACAAAGTAGGAACATTTAGTAAGCTGTATTGACACAAAGCGTACAAAAGCAGACAATTTATAGCTTGAAACTCCATCAACAGTCCTATCTTTGTCTGTCCCTGTCTCTGTTTCTCTATCCCTGTCTGGGGTGGCAGGTAGCCTAATGGTTAGAGCGTTGGGCCAGTAACTGAAAGGTTGCTGGATAGAATCCCCGAGCTGACAAGGTACAAATCTGTTGTTCTGAGCAAGGCAGTTAACCCACTGTTCTCCGAGTGCCGCGGATGTTGATTAAGGCAGCCCCCCGCACCTCTCTGATTCAGAGGGGTTGGGTTAAATGCAAAAGCCACATTTCAGTTGTACAAATGACTAGGTATCCTCCTTTCTCTGTCCTTGTCTCTAATTCTCTGACCCTGCCTCAGTTGTTGTTGTCATTGACTTGAATAGCAGATGTCACACCTCAGTCTTCTTTTTTTGTTGGCCACCTCCTCCTGCGATGGCCCATCTACTGCCACCCTGCAACATACAGTTGAAGTCGGAAGTTTACATACACCTTAGCCAAAAACATTTAAACTCAATTTTTCAATTTCCTGACATTTAATCCTAGTAAAAAGTCCCTGTCTTAGGTCAGTTAGGATCACCAATTTATTTTAAGAATGTGAAATGTCAGAATAATAGTAGAGAGTGATTTATTTCAGCTTTTATCCCTTTCATCACATTCCCAGTGGGTCAGAAGTTTACATACATTCAATTAGTATTTGGTAGCATTGCCTTTAAATTGTTAAACTTGGGTCAAATGTTTCGGGTAGCCTTCCACAAGCTTCCCACAATAAATGGGGTGAATTTTGGCCCATTCCTCCTGACAGAGCTGGTGTAACTGAGTCAGGTTTGTAAGGTCTCCTTGCTCGAACACGCTTTTTTCAGTTCTGCCCACAATTTTTCTATGAGATTGAGGTCAGGGCTTTGTGATGGCCACTCCAATACCTTGACTTTGTTGTCCTTAAGCCATTTTGCCACAACTTTGGAAGTATGCTTGCGGTCATTGTCCATTTGGAAGACCCATTTGTGATCAAGCTTTAACTTCCTGACTGAAGTCTTGACTGCTTCAATATATCCACATAATATAATATAATATAATATATTATATATATAATATATATTAAGCTCATGGGACCAACACTTTACATGTTGCTTTAAAAACAAATGTTCAGACAGAGGAGAAGAGGAGGAGGAGAAGATGGCTCATTAATTATACAGACAAAAACAATGTGTGTTTTGAAAAAAAGGAGACTTCATGAATCATTACTACAATATGGAAAAAAGTATTCAATCAAATTAGCAAGTATAATTGAAACTGAAATGTGTGATGACATTATCTTTCATTAATGGCACTTGATGTTGTATACACATTCCCAATACAAATATTTAATACTATCTGATTTTTCCAAATGCACATATATGGTTATTCGTTACAAGGGTTCACAATTATTATCAAATGGACAAATTATGAAAGACCGTCCGAAAGACATGCGAGGGAAAACAATGCCAACAATTGAAGAATGCAGAGTCCATAAGTGACATATGCTCATATTATTGAACAGGAAGTGGGTCTCTCCTTCTGCAAGTCCGTTTAGGTACACACACACATACTTCACATACACCACCCAAAACATTCATGTTGTCCCGAATGCCACTCTGGGCTCGTGTGGGTGGAACAGGCTTTGGTTTGTTAACCGTCTGTGTGAGATCGCATGTCCCCTTCTTATTGGAGAGAGAGAGAGAGAGACCCATGGTGGCCGGAGATGGCACAGCATGGGACGGGATCGCTGCATCCACCCTCCACTACCTCCCCCACCATCCTCCCAGCCTTTAATGTGTCTCTCATCACTCTGTTGACATGCCAGCACTTTCGTCATGTCCATGGTAATGGCTCATTCATGTTTACCTTCTTGTGCAAACATTCCCTGATCTATCCTTTCCCTTTTCTCTTTCAAGACTCTCAAGGGAGTTGTGATAATATATAACTTCATGACACATCTCTTGCCTTTGGTTTTGGTATCTTTACAGTAAATTTGTGTGGCATGCATGGAATTTTCAGTGGGATCATCATAGTGTTCAGATGATCAAAGAAATAATGTTGAAATTGCAATCAGTTTAATTACTGTATGTGTGCGCCTAAGCGTGCGCCTAAGTGGATTGGCTCACAAAGTAAATTATCCCACTAAGGATGTATACTGAGCTAAAATATAAATGCAACATGTAAAGTGTTGGTCCCATTTTTCATGAGCTGAAATAAAAGATACCGGAAATATTCCATACACACAAAATGCTTATTTCTCTCTGGTGCTGAGGAGTATTTCTGTCTGTAATAAAACCCTTCTGTGGGGAAAAATAATCATTCTGATTGGCTGGACCTGGCTCCCAAGTGGGTCGGCCTATGCCTTCACAGGCCACCCATGGCTGTGCCCTTGCCCAATCTTGAAATCCATAGATTAGAGCCTAATGAATTTATTTCAATTGACTGACTTCCTTCTATGAACCGTAACTTTGTAAAATATTTGAAATTGTTGCATGTTGCGTTTATGTTTTTGTTCAGTATATATGTGTCAATGCGAGAAATGGACGTCATATAAATGACAACACAGGCTACAACTCTGTCAAAGCACAATAGGCCTACAATACATATTTTATTTGATCAAAACTCGCCATAAATGGTTTGGATTATTAAGGTAGATGAGTGGAGCCTGAAACAAATTCAATATTTCTTTAAATTGGATTAAGAAAAGTATTGTTATTGCCAGATCACCCTGTTTTATATCTACATCAAACAACAATTCGTACCAAAAGTAGCGTTACAGTGAAAATGATCACTTTATTCAGCTATCTATTACTTTTGACTGCTCGATATTATCAGCGTCAACTAGTATGGTATGTCTCCATAATCCTTTGCGTCTCGCAATAGTTGCCAGTCATTCTGCCGACGAGACGAATGTGAGTGTTGAATGGAGTCAAATAACTAACTGCGAATTCTGGGTGGTTTATTTGGACCTGGCTTATTGATAGTTAAGTTTATTTTTAACTTGCACATTTCATTTCAGACAGTATGAAAGAGACAACAGCCAAGAGACGCGAGAAACCCAAGGACTCCAAGGCTGAGAAACAGAAGGATGCGGGCCCCGAGCCGCAGGATGTGGAGATGCCGGAGGAGGACTCCACCACTGCAGAAAAGAAACCCAAGGAACTTGATACCCTCACACTTGAAGGTAGCTAGCTAGGTGGTTAGCTGCGGTTTAACACAAACACTGGAAAGGATACATTCAAACTCAATGTCAGATACGGAATGTTGCAACTGCTTCGGGTTTTTGCTACCTAGCTAACGTCACTGTACCGAATGTTAGTTAGCAAGCTGCTGTTAGTCTATGTAGCTAGCTAGCTAATTTGCCTGTTTTAATTGGCAACACTTTGAAGTGTAACTATCGTTAGAGAATGTAGTTAGCTGACCTAGTTAGTCAAAACATATTGTAACAGGCTAACTGCGTTTAACGTTGGTCTGACTTTTAATTCACTCGCTATATTAGTAACAAGCTAGGTAGCTAACGTTAGCTAGCTAGCTATCTGGGTGCCTAACAACGAAATCCCCTAGTCATAGCTAGCCAGCTAGCTAGTTAATCAGTTTGCTAGCAATGTTAACTTAAATTTGTGTCAGTTGGAAATCACTTTACTGCCGTAACCTGTCAAAGCAGTACTTTTATAGTTTTGTGTATCCAATTGTAGCTACCTAGCTTGACAGGTCATTGTATTTACAAATCTTTTCAGTTTTGAATTGAGGGAAAGAACTGACATTAGCTGTCAGATTGTTTGTTTTTTATCACTCTTCCATAAGTCTCTCCTTATGACCTTTACTCCTCCAACTCCCGTTGCAGACATCAAGGAGCATGTGAAGCAGATAGAGAAGGCTGTGTCGGGCAAGGAGCCTCGCTTTGTACTGAGGGCCCTGCGTGCCCTGCCCTCCACCAGCCGCCGCCTCAACCCCAACGTGCTGCACAAGGCTGTGTCTGGCTTCTACACCTCCAACGCCGCTGGCAAAGAGTTCCTACTCAGCTTCCTAGAGGAGGTATGATGAGTGCAGATAGAAAAGACTGGTACTACTATTACTACTTCTATTGCTGAGAAACCTTGCCTATGAACTATTACTCATTGCCTTTATCTCTGTCTCCTTTTACCCACTTGACTCCTTTGGTCCCTTTCTGTCTGCTTCTTTCTTTCCTTTTCCCTCCTCTACCCACACCCTCTCCCCTCCATCTCTTGCATCCATCCAGCCCATGGACACTGAGGGAGATGTCCAGTTCAGGCCCCGTACAGGGAAGGCAGCTGCCACCCCCCTGATCCCTGAGGCGGAGGCCTACCTGCAGCTGCTCCTGCTGGTTTATCTCACCAACAACAAACGCTACACAGAGGTGGGCTGACGGGAGTTCACACTCTCTCTCTGTCTATCGCATGCCTCTGTCTCTCGCTCTCATGCATGCACAGTACATATTTATGTTGGATTGAGCTCTAAATTCTCTTTGGTATATACAATGCTCACCACACAGTAGTCCTTAGAAATAAATGTCTGGATTAATTCCCGACTGCCTGTCTTGGTGGTTAGCTTCTCACTTTTCTCTCTGTAGGCCCAGAAAGTGTCAGATGAGCTCTTGCAGAAGATCGGACCTCAGAACCGGCGTGCTCTGGACCTGGTGGCCGCTAAGTGTTACTACTACCACTCCCGCGTCTACGAGTTCCTCAACCAGCTGGACACTGTGCGTAGGTAAGCCCACCAACACTTTCACTGACTGTTTTTGTTTTTTCTGACTTAAACACATAGTGGGGAAAGATGGAGGTTGTCTCAGAAGGCAGTTGGCCAGTTTGAACCCATGCAGGTTAAAATGTAATGCCTTCGATCGATTTTAAACTAAAAACCCTTCTCTCTCAGTTTCCTGCACACGCGCCTGAGGACGGCCACCTTGCGGCACGACGCCGACGGCCAGGCCACGCTGCTCAACCTGCTGCTGAGGAACTACCTGCAGTACAACCTGTACGACCAGGCTGAGAAGCTGGTGTCCAAGTCAGTCTTCCCTGAGCTGGCCAACAACAACGAGTGGGCCCGCTACCTCTACTACACAGGTGAGAGGGACTGGGAAGGAGAGGGACTGGGAAGGAGAGGGACTGGGAAGGAGAGGGACTGGGAAGGAGAGGGACTGGGAAGGAGAGGGACTGGGAAGGAGAGGGACTGGGAAGGAGAGGGACTGGGAAGGAGAGGGACTGGGAAGGAGAGGGACTGGGAAGGAGAGGGACTGGGAAGGAGAGGGACTGGGAAGGAGAGGGACTGGGAAGGAGAGGGACTGGGAAGGAGAGGGACTGGGAAGGAGAGGGACTGGGAAGGAGAGGGACTGGGAAGGAGAGGGACTGGGAAGGAGAGGGACTGGGAAGGAGAGGGACTGGGAAGGAGAGGGACTGGGAAGGAGCCCTAAGCATACCAATTTCTGTTGGCATAAGGCGTCACCCGTGATAAAACTGTATACATTTTACTAGTAAGACATCAGAAGTTTAGTTTAATCACATTCAATTGAATTATGTTTATCGGGCCTCTACAGGTTTTCAAGTGACCATAAGAAACTGCCTCAGAATATGAGTGAATTTGTAGTTGTGGCTTAGTTTGCTGCTTTTCCACTCTGATCATTCTCTCCTTCAACCCTCCAGGTCGTATCAAGGCCATCCAGCTGGAGTACACAGAGGCCAGGAGGACCCTGACCAACGCCCTGAGGAAGGCCCCCCAACACACAGCTGTGGGCTTCAAACAGACAGTTAGTACACCCAGCATGCAGTTTTGTGTGCAATTATTACATTTTGCGCACACTTTTACGTTAGACTTTTAGCACTCTTATCCAGAGCGACTTACAGGAGCAATTAGGGTTAAGAACCTTGCTCAAGGGCACATCGAGAGATTTTCCACCTAGTCGTCACAGGGATTTGAACCAGAGAACTTTTGGTTACTGGCCCAATGCTCTTAACCACTAGGCTACCTTATTAAAAAGGAGAAACTATTGTTAAGGTTTTAAAGTTGTCACTCAAATTTCCCATAGTGTGTTGCCTGACAATATATTGTCAATCAATCTAACTTTATTTGTACAGCACATTTCTTACAAGGGATGATGCATTTCATATTTCTTTTAATAATATTTAGTTTTAAATGTGTTTTTTTTTTTTTTTTCTCCTCATCATACACGAACAACAACTGAGACGCACACAATGACTACATCTCATCTGCCAAGACCCACATGCTAATGCTATTTCAATAATTCAGGGGATGCAGCCCACTGTATGCCACAAAATTCAGGTTGTTCACATCTTCTCTCTATCCCTATCAGGTTCACAAGTTGCTGATTGTGGTGGAGTTGTTGCTTGGGGAGATACCAGACAGGCTGCAGTTCCGCCAGGCTCCTCTGAAGAGATCACTAGCGCCCTACTTCCTGCTCACCCAGGGTAAATTGCCGGCAAGCTGGGTCATGAGAATGAGTCTTAAGCGCGAGTAAGATGTGAACCCTGGTCTCTGTTCCCACACAGCTGTCAGGACGGGTAACCTGGCCAAGTTCAACCAGGCCCTGGATCAGTTTGGAGAGAAGTTCCAGGCAGACGGCACCTATACCTTGATCATCCGCCTGCGACACAATGTCATCAAGACAGGTCAGTGACCAGGGCTTTCACTTCGGGCTCTTCTTCCACATTCTCAGATGGCTTCCTCTTCTTTTGAACAGTTTTTGGTCATGGCTCTTCATTTTTAACACGAGAATGACTTGTTGATATTTAACACCATCTCTCCCTGTAGGTGTGCGTATGATCAGCCTGTCATACTCGCGTATATCCCTGGCAGACATCGCTCAGAAGCTCCAGCTGGACAGTCCAGAGGATGCTGAGTTCATAGTGGCCAAGGTAACATGATATAATACAGCCATACTCAGTTGGTGGACCGCGATCCGAGCCCAGATTGGGGTCAATATGGTCTACGGGGGCGTGGATCAGAAAACCAGTCGGTATCTGGTGTGACCATTTGCCTCGTGCAGCGTGTCAGATCTCCTTCACATAGGGTTGATCAGGCTGATTGTGGAATGTTTTCCCACTCCTCTTCAATGGCTGTGTGAAGTGGCTGGATCTTGACTGGAACAGGAACACACTGTCATACATGTCAATCTACAGCATCCCAAACATGCTCAATGGGTGACATGTCTGAGTATGAAGCCCGAGGAAGAACTGGGACATTTTCAGCTTCCAGGAATTGTGTACAGATTCTTGCGACATGGCATTGTCATGATGAAACATGAGGTGATGGTGGCGCATGAATGGCATAACAATGGGCCTCAGGATCTCGTCACGGTATCTCTCTGCATTCAAATTGCCATCGATAAAATCCAATTGTGTTCGTTGTCCATATCTTATGCCTGCCCACACCCCTCCGCCCCATGGGGCACTCTGTTCACAACGTTGACATCAGCAAAGCGCTCGCCCACATGACTCCATACACGCCATCTACCCGTTAGTTGAAACCTGGATTCATCCATCAAGACCACACTTCTCCAGCGTGCCAGTGGCCATGGAAGGTGAGCAATTATCCACTGACGTCTGTTAGGATGCTTATCTGCAGTCAGGCAGGTCAAGACCCTGGTGAGGATGACGTGCATGCAGATGAGCTTCCCTGAGACTGTTTGTAGAGATTCTTTGGTTGTGCAAACCCACAGTTTCATCAGCTGCCCGGGTGGCTGGTCTCGGACGATTGAGTAGGTGAAGAAGCCGAATGTGGAGGTCCTTGGGCTGGCATGGTTGCATGTGGTCTGCAGTTGTGCGGCCGGTTGGACGTACTGCCAAATTGTCTAAAATGTCGGAGGTGGCTTATGGTAGAGAAATTAACATTACAGCTCTGGTGGAAATTCCTGTAGTCAGCATGCCAATTGTACACTCCCTTAACTTGACACATGTGGCTTTGTGCACCTGTGCAATGATCATGCTGTTTAATCAGCTTCTTGATTATGCCACACCTGCCGTGTGGCTGGAGAAATGCTCAATAACAGGGATGTAAACAAATTTGTGTGAAATAAGATTTTTGTGCTTATGAAACATGGGACCTTTTCATTTTTGTTCAGTATGTGTATGTATATATTGTACTTATATTGTACCTTAAGCTCATGATTTATCCCCACCGCCTGCTCTACATCAGCTCATACAAGGATTTCCTAAAGAGCATTAATAGAGAAGCACATCACTTGTGTGTGATAAATATGGAATGCAGTCAACTGTCCTAAGCCACTAGTGGCAAGGGAAAACTACCTCGGTCTCTTACTGATTTTCTTTCTCCCAACCTCATCCCTCTCTTCCAGGCTATCCGTGATGGAGTGATCGAAGCCAGCATCAACCATGAGAAGGGCTATGTTCAGTCTAAAGAGACCATGGACATCTACGGTACCAGGGAGCCCCAGCTGGCCTTCCACCAGAGGATCTCCTTCTGCCTGGACATACACAACATGTCTGTCAAGGCCATGAGGTTTCCACCCAAGGCTTACAACAAGGACCTAGAATCAGCAGAGGTGTGTACCAACTTTTTACTACTCCTTGACTTAGCCCATAAAATTGACTGTCGTGAGGGTTCTTTTGTAGGAGATAATATGAAATTGTTCTTTATCTGTGCTGCTGAACTACTGGTATGCTATATTTTACTGTTATGACCACAAGGGGGCAGTGTTAACTAGCTTTGTAATGTTATATTTGGGACTAGCATTTAGTCTGAAATTCTAACTGTCATTCTAAAATGTTAGCTATTTGCAAACTTAATCATTTTAAAGATGCACTATGCATAAATCACTCCACCATTTTCTGGTTGCTAAGTCTAAAAGTTTGCGAGATTCATTGTACCATCAAACCACTGAAATATCTTTTCCATAACCAAAAATATATTTTCAGCTGTTTGAAGCTGGTGTACAAAACCAAATTTAAAAGATGCAAAAACAAAACTTAAGAATGGGAGGCATAGAAATAGGGCACATAGAACAGATATACTGCTTAGACTTGCTTTCAATGAGAATGACAGATCTATAACACATTTCTGTGGGAATTTGGTCAGGTCTCCCAAAAAGTTACATACTGCAGCTTTAGTGTGTGTGTTTGCATTTCAGGAGCGCAGAGAGCGGGAGCAGCAGGACCTGGAGTTCGCCAAGGAGATGGCGGAAGATGACGATGACGGTTTCCCATGATCCTCTGAGAGGAACGAGTACAAGGATGCCTTATTGTTTTTCCCCTTTCTCTCCCCCCTCTTCTTCCTCCTCCCTCTTGTAATAGTTGTTTTGTTTATTTCTCTACAGACACAAGACCATTTATAACATATGTATGTTAGCATTGTAACATACAATAAGAACACCTCTATTCAACCCTACCACTGGTCCTCGTTGTCCCTGCTTTTAGACTTTGCGTGTCACTGTCAACTTGCTGGGAGAGGCATTTTGTGTATTATGTATTGAGGTTGGTTTTGCGTGCTGGCCTCAGTCTTTGTCAATTTAATCTAATTTGGGGAACACTTATTTGTACAGTGAATGTCTAGCAAACTAAGAGCCTTTTGGCACAGAGCAGCTTGTAAGTTTTTCTGTCAGGAATTTGTTGGCTCCTTGGTTGTTATTTTTGCTGCGCAATTCAATATCTTGACAGCAGCCCTTTCTAAAATGCAGATATGGAAACTCATATTTCAAAATACCTTGAGGAAATCAATGAATTTGTTGTCCCTCTTTAGAACTGTGTGCCGTTGAGCTCAACTAGTTAGATTTGTCTCTGCCTCATTATTCACGGCTCCTATTCCTTCCTCTGATTTCTTCATTTAGCTCCCTCTTCCTCCTGCCTCATAGGGTGCATCCCAATTATCTCTTTTGTTCCATTAGCTTCATGTATTTTAAAAGAAGTGACTGGTATAATAGTGCATTCGGAAAGTATTCAGACCCCATGACTTTTCTCACATATTGATACTTTAGCATATTTTTTCCCCTCAATCTACACACAATTCCCTAATATAATGACAAGCAAAAACAGGTGTTTAGAAAATTTGGCCAAATGTATAAATAACTGAAATACCACATTTACATAAGTATTCAGACCCTTTACTCAGTACTTTGTAGAAGTGCCTTTGGCAGTGCTTACAACCTAGTCTTCTTGGCACAGCTATATTTGGGGAGTTTCTCACATTCTCTGGAGATCCTCTCAATCTGTCAGGTTGGATGAGGAGTGTTAGCTGCACAGCTATTTTCAGGTCTCTCCAGAGATGTTTGATCGTGGTCAAGTCCGGGCTCTGGTTGGGCCACTCAAGGACATTGAGACTTCTCCCGTGTGCTTAGGGTTTTTGTCCTGTTGGAAGGTGAACCATTGCCCCAGTCTGAGGTCCTGAGCGCTCTGGAGCAGGTTTTCAAGGATCTCTCTGTACTTTGATCTGTTCATCTTTCCCTCGATCCTGACTAGTCTTCCATCCCTGCCTCTGAAAAACATCCCCACAACATGATGCTGCCACCAACATGCTTCACTTTAGGGATTGTCCCAGGTTTCCTCCAGAAATATTGCTTGGCATTCAGGCCAGAGTTTAATATTGGTTTCATCCGACCAGAGAATCTTGTTTCTCATGGTCAGAGTCCTTTAGGTGACTTCTGGCAAACTAAGCGGGCTGTCATGTGCCTTTTACTGAGGAGTGGCGTCCGTCTGGCCACTCTACAATGAAGGCCTGATTGGTGGAGTGCTGCAGAGATTATCCTTCTGGAAGGTTCTCCCATCTCCACAGAGGAATTCTGAAGCTCTGTCAGAGTGACCATCGGGTTCTTGGTCACCTCCCTGACCAAGGCCCTTCTCCCCCAATTGCTCAGTTTGGCCGGGCGGCCAGCAAGAGTTTTGGTGGTTCCAAACTTCTTCCATTAAAGAATGGAGACCACTGTGTTCTTGGGAACCTTCAATGCTGCAGACTTTTTGTTGTTGTTGTACCCAGACCTGTGCCTTGATGCAATCCTGTCTCAGAGCTCTACGGACAATTCCTTCCACCTCATGACTTGGTTTTTGCTCTCACGTGCATTGTCATGTGGGACCTTTCCAAATCGTGTCCAATCAATTGAATTTACCACATGTGGACTCCAATCGAGTTGTAGAAATGTCAAGGATGATCATTGGAAACAGAATGCAGCTGAGCTCAATTTTGAGTCTCATAAAAAAGGGCCTGAATACTTATGTAAAAAGGTATTTCCTTTTATTTGTAAAAAATAAATAATGTCCAAAAAAATGTTTTACCTGTTCACTTTGTCATTATGGGGTATTTTGTGTAGATTGATGAGAAACTCTAATGGATTCAATTAAATGTAAGGAGTAATGAAATGTGGGAAAGGGGAAGTGCTGTCACTTTATGACAGCACTGTATAAACCAGTCATTGTTAGGGATCGTGGCTCGTGTTCACTAGCAAGCGGTAAATTGCCTTCGCTTGTGGGCCTGCTGACCTTAATTGCCTACCGTCTGTAAGCTGTTCATGTCTTAACGACCATTCCACAGGTGCATGTTCATGAATTGTTTATGGTTCATTGAACAAGCATGGGAAACAGTGTTTAAACCCTTTACAATGAAGATCTGTGAAGTTATTTTGGGGGGGGATTTTTACAAATTATCTCTGAAAGACAGGGTCCTGAAAAAGGGACATTTATTTTTTTTGCAGAGTTTGTATTACAATTATACACTTCAATGTTTACCAATCTTGGTCCTGAGACATCAATGGTTACACATTGTAACTAATAGACAAACAGGATTTAACTAATTAAAGGCTGATTTAATTAATATATACAGATAGAATGAAAACTAATTTCCTTCATCTGCATTGATCTGATAAACACAGGATAGGTGTATTTCATCAAATGAGACTTAATTTCAACCAGCAGAGGCTATGAAACACTTTATTGAAAGAAGTTCTTGCAAACTATTACAGACTTACAAAGGGAATCGCAGCCGAGAGCTGCCCAGTGACACGAGCCTACCAGACAAGCGAAATAACTTCTATGCTCGCTTCCAGGCAAGTAACACTTAAACAGCATCAGCTATTCCGGAAGACTGTGATCACGCTCTCCGTAGCCGATGTGAGAGACTTTTAAACATGTTAACTTTCACAAGGCCGCTGGGCCAGACGGATTACCAGGACATGTACTTCGAGCATGCGCTGACCAACTGGCAAGTGTCTTCACTGACATTTTCAACCTCTCCCTGTCTGAGTATGTAATGCCAACATGCTTCAAGCAGACCACAATAGTCCCTGTGCCCAAGAACACTAAGGTAACCTGCCTATATGACTAATGAACCGTAGCACTCACGTCAGTAGCCATGAAAGGCTGGTCATGGCTCACATCGACACCATTATCCCAGAAACCCTAGACCTACTCCAATTTGCATACCGCACGAACAGATCCACAGATGACGCAATCTCTATTGCACTCCACACTGCCCTTTCCCACCTGGACAAAAGAAACCCCATGTGAGAATGCTATTCATTGACTACAGCTCAGTGTTCAACACCATAGTGCCCTCAAAGCTCATCACCAAGCTAAGGACCCTGAGACTAAACATCTCCCTCTGCAACTGGATCCTGGACTTCCTGACAGGCTGCCCCCAGGTGGTAAGGGTAGGTAACAACACATCCACCACGCTGATCCTTAACAAGGGGGCACCTCAGGGGTGCGTGCTCAGTCCCCTCCTGTACTCCCTGTTCACTGCAGAGCCAGGCACGACTCCACCACCATCATTAAGTGTGCTGATCACAGAAGTGGTAGGCCTGACCACAGACAACGATGAGACAGCCTATAGGGGGGAGGTAAGAGACCTGGCCATGTGGTGGAAGGACAACAACCTCTCCCTCAACATGTTCAAGACAAAGGAGATGATTGTGGACTACAGGAAAAGGAGGACCGAGCACACCCCCATTCTCATCGACAGGGCTGTAGTGGAGCAGGTTGAGAGCTTCAAATTCCTTGACGTCCACATCAACAAACTAACATGTTCCAAGCAGACCAAGGGGGCACGACAAAACCTATTCTCCCCCAGGAGACTGAAAAGATTGAAGGAGAGAGACTGTTATTGAGAAAATAGGGTAGTTAAAGGTGTTCAACGGGAATCTGTGTGGCCTCACCTGGTGTCCACACTAAGTGGCTGCAGAGTACTTAATACTGAAAAACGTGAATGGACACACAAGGACAAACAATATAGCGTAGTTATAGAAATAATGAAGTGAATGGTTGGCCCTCTTGCCTATTCTTTGACGGTGGAAGGAGCCACAGTTATAATCCTGAGCCTGATTACTGCACAACACAATCTATCAATCAGATTGATACATGAGTGTTTAGGTGTGGGATATAGGGTGTCTAATTGTTCCACATTCTTTCAATATGGGTGACTTTAAATAGTCTGTTTTGTTTTTGTACAGACATCACACCCTTACCTAAACAGCACCCTCACCTGAGAAGTAGAAATCAAATGGAGAAACTAGGAATTGAATAACTGCAGTTGACATAGCTAAGTAAATGGAATAATACTCTTATTGCAATGTGGATGACTTAAAAAAGCCTTTGGTTGTGCATAATGTAGTCTATGGTGTTGCCATGGAACAGCACCCTCTTCGAAGAAGTAGGAGGTGAATATCTCCCGCACACGGATTGCTTCTCTTGCTGTGTTGTTGGACCCCATCCTTGAAACATCATGCAGAGCAGCAGACTTCTCCTCTGGCACACAGCGGCGAGCTGCAGATCCCCTCCTTGTCCTTGTGTCCATCCTCAGGAAGTTATGCAGAACACAGGTAGCCTTGACACGCCTGAATTCCTCCTGGAGGCAGTCCCAGATTGCCTTGGTCACCCAACCTTGCAGTGTCCTACACTAACTGTTTTGAAGGAATCTCCAGTTACAAGGTAACTAGGAATATGGAAGATAATGTCATTATTAGACTTTTACATCACCAGGTCATTGTGGATTACTAAAGTATGATATCCCTTATAATAAAGTATGATAACATTGGATTGATAGATGCATGGGCACACACAGTTGAAGTCGGAAGTTTACATACACCTTAGCCAAATACATTTAAAAACTCTGTTTTTCCACAATTCCTGACATTTAATCCTAGTAAAAATTCCCTGTCTTAGGTCAGGATCACCACTTTATTATAAAAATGTGAAATGTCAGAATAATAGTAGAGAGAATGATTTATTTCAGTTTTTATTTCTTTCATCACATTCCCAGTGGGTCAGAAGTTTACATACACTCAATTAGTATTTGGTAGCATTGCCTTGAAATTGTTTAACTTGGGTCAAACGTTTCGGGTAGCCTTCCACAATAAGGTGGGTGAATTTTGGCCCATTCCTCCTGACAGAGCTGGAATAAGAGCTTGCTCGCACACACTTTTTTAAAGTTCCGTTTCAGTTTACATAACTAAGTGTATGTAAACTTCTGACCCACTGGAATTGTGACACAGTGAATTATAAGTGAAATAATATGTCTGTAAACAATTTTTGGAAAAATTACTTGTGTCATGCACAAAGTAGATGTCCTAACCGACTTGCTAAAACTATAGTTTGTTAACAAGAAAATTGTGGAGTGGTTGAAAAACGAGTTTTAATGACTCACCTAAGTGTTTGTAGACGTCCTACTTCAACTGCATGTATGTGTAGCATGTGACACAGGATCATATCAAGGATAGTGTCAAAAATTAATACATAAATATCACTTGAAGCTTGATGATGAGTTGATCATTTGAATCAGCTGTGCAGTGCTAAGGCAAAAACGGTCACCCCTTTGAGTTCCCAGGACCAGGACTGAGAACAGCTGCTCTTCATTGGGACCTCTACATACGTCGACAGACTTTCATAGCTCTTTATCCGAAGAGAAAACCTCACAACAGTCTTCATTATACTCGAATTACACTGCACTGAATAGTATGTTACTATTATCTCCGTCCATACTTCTAGGGACAGGAACTACACAGAAGTACCTGCCCTACCCGGAATAGCCTACTCTCTCACTTTGACAGTTGGGGCTACTATCCTTTCACCCTCCTCCATGGCTGTTAGCTAGCTACCTACAAATGCAGTTGGAGTTTGTTTTTTTACAGTGATAAATACATAAAGATAGCTAGCTAACTTAAATTAAATATCACCAGCTACCTATCTATTCACTATGTGAAGTTGGCTAGATAGCTAGCTAGCCAACTAGCTAGCTCATTTAGCAGCTCATTTGAGTTAGCCTGCACTGTAGCTAGTTAGGTTTATTTTACATTTTCGAAATGTATTTACTTGAATATGTTCTCCCAGCCTTGTGGACAATTGGAAACAGGGCAGAAAAGTTTGTTTGTCACCAGAGTGTTTTAGAGGATATTACTATTGAAATATTTACCCATTTAATAGCCAGACGTTCATACAAACTTTTTAAAATGTTTGAATATTCATACAAACATGCTATGCAGAATTCTTGACGCACAATCGAAAAGCTGCTGGTATACGCTGCCAGCACGCCCACAAGCGAGTCACAAAGGGCGGCGTAAGCGGCACGCGGCAATGTACCGCAACCTAGTTGGCATTCCCCATGAAAGTTAATGGGAAGCGGTGTTTCACCGCGCCGCACCATGTGCTCTTGAACACGGGGGTCAGCCATAATGATACATTATATATTCAAGAGTCTAGCATTACTGGTAGGCACAACACATGGAGGGGGAAAAATCCTACATTATAATTAGAATCCTACAAAAATCCTACATTTATGCAATCAAAACTAGCTTATAGTGCTGTCATGCCAATTCTGGAAACGATATGAGCTATTCACAAACGGCATGATAAATGGTACATTATAAATTGGGTGGTTCGATTCCTAAATTCTGATTGGCTGACAGTCGTGGTATATCAGACCATATACCACGGGTATGGCGAAACATGTATTTTTGATTGCTGTAATTATGTTGGTAACCAGTTTATATTAGCAATAAGGCACCTCCGGGGTTTGTGATATATGGCCAATATACCACCGCTAAGGGCTGTTAACACGGATATTGGTCATATAGCACACTTCCTCGGGCCTTACTGCTTAATTAAGACCCTGGGAATGAGCTCAGTTATTACCCAAGAAAGGGATTTGTAGTCAAGAGAACAAGTGAGCATACCTTGCAATTAAGATGTGTGTGGGCTTGATGTCATTGCGCAATGGCCAAATCCTGAAGTAAGACTAATTTACTTGCGCAAATAAGGATTTTACAAACGGGGATATTAGTCTTCAATTGTTCTGAGGAAATAAAATAGGAACTAAGCATTAGGTAACCCAACCTTATTTCTTTAGTATATGCCTGCTCAGAGGGTAGCATACATAACATGTCGAATTGCTACAACTAGAGTTGTGAAATGATGTACATTAATTTTTTTTCTGGGTAATGTAGCCCTACATGAACGTCACTGAAAATACCATAAGGTTGTTTCCGTCTTGGTCTTGCCATGATGTCAACACAGCTGCACGTGCGAACGTCCCCTGCATTGTTTTTGGATGTGCGACTGTTTTGTAGAGCGCATATAGCTATTTTCAATCACAGCCTATTGTCCGCAGCGTGACCGTTCACTTCAGGCTATTGAATAAAAAATAAAATAAATAAATAATAATATGACATTTTTCTGAATTATAGGCTGGAACTAATTTCCCATCCACAAATGTAAATTAAAGAGTAAAACAATAAGACGTATAGACCTGTTAATCAAGTCAAGTCACCAGCTAGGCCTATTTAAAGTGCATTTCATAAGTCTCAACACACTTTACAGATAAAATGTTGTTTAATACATGGGGTTAGAACACATACAGTTAAACATTAGGGAGTCCAGTATGGCAGGAGTGACAGAGTCCAGACAGTGACAGCCAGGTGGAAAGGTGAGGGATCACAGGGTAGGACAGAGTGGATGGAGAGTGCAGAATGGATCCAATCAATATTATGCAATTAATAGCTTTGTTTCGTTTATTTGATTCATAATGTGCAGCTCAAAGTGCTTTACAATAAGCTCTAAGAAATACAATGTTGGCCTAATAAAATACAAATAATAGCTTTATAATAGATATAAAACAGCAGAATACAACAATTAGGCTTAGCCTATATATAGTTTCTGTATTGAAAGCCTAATTAGGCTGGTTGTCTTTTAAAAAAATCATAAGCGCAGTTTTAATCACATGCATTATATATTTGCTCATGTTCTGATTTTTGAATGCATGCCAAGCTATCACAAGGTCATCAGGATGTAGCATTTCTATCTCTTAAGGGCTTTATTCAATATGTAAAACTGAAGCGTTACAGATTCCGCGATAGAAATGTAAAGGTAGCCTAATTTCCGTTTGAGCCTACTACATGTGTAGCGTTTACCATGAATTCAGTCTCTGCTAAAACGGGAACATTGCCTTTACATTTCAACCACGCTGTAAAGCTGGACTTCCGCAAATCAGATTGAATAGAGCCCAAATTATTAGTCACTCACTATTGCACGTTTACAATGACCCTCCAGTACAATCACCCTTCAGTGGAAATTCCCACGAAACATACTTGAATCATATAAATACTTCAAGTCTCCCTCAAATGGGATATAAGAAAGAATCCTACATATTTAGCAAAATAGACTAACCATACTGACACGGAATGAACACTCTCAAAAGTAAGTGATATTTTATATGATACATTTGACTAGGACACTATTAATTTGTGTATTTTTTCTTCTCGATGCAACTTTCTTTTTTAAAAACTTGGAAACAATATTTTGTTAAAAACAAAATTGTCTGAGGAAAGTCATAATAGCTTGGACATATTTTGAGTGGTTGTCTCCAGGCATTTTATTGTGCATGGCTACTGCGTACCTCAACGCACTACATTTGACACGCGCCCCTTTCTTGCATAATGTTCTGCGGAGGCACTGGCTGTATCTCAGTTCAACTTGTTCAGAATCTGTATCGTCATAGAGTCGTTCTGCAGCTGTTTTTTCTTTCTCCAAGTTGTAGGTCTGCTCTGCTGTTTAGCTTTTCTGGTCCGGTCCGCACACCTTCCAGAGAGGTCAATGGACGCAAGGAGTTTGGTCGAAAAAATATTAGGCAACATCCCCATGGTTCACGAGTCTAGTGTCAAAATCACGGTAAGTCTGTTGGACGGCGACGATGCCCTATTCTTACGTGGTGTGTATGGTCTTTACTGTATGTAATTTAATCGCAAACTTTTATGGGTAAAATTACGCAGCTTTGCATGGTCTTTAAATGCTCGATTTGAGTTGAAATCACGTTGACCGTTAGATCATGTAAACATTGTGTTGTTTTTGCATAAAACAAACCCTAGCACACGACAGGACATATTTGCGTTGAACAATGCACAAGCATGTATCTAACAAAGATCAATATTAGTAAATTTAGTAAATGCAATCATACCGTGTAACTGCAGGCACATTAAGGAAAATATACGGTAGTTTAGTTAAATTGCAAAACAAATGCATCTCTTTGTGCATTTAAACTTGGTGTGGTTTGGTTTTACAACCTGTCATGACCACTAACAACACAGATTCCAAAAGGGCACTAACCCCAACTTCTCTCTGCTTGATCTGCAGTCAACCCATAGACATACATTGTATGCATTACATTGGCTCCAGCTCTATAACCACTCCACTCCTCTTCTCCTAGGGCCTGACCCTTGACCTGTCCAGCCAGTCAAGGAACATACCGTACCAGTCCATGGTGACCTCCCTGGGCATCCCCGCAGCACCAGAACTAAAGACTGTCTGCAGACCCCTAAACCAAATCGACTTCACCCTGGTGAGTGTGTGTGTCAGTGCCTGGACGCTGCCGTTTAAGATAGGGGAGGACAATCTTTTTTTTTAAATGAGCATGGCCTTATTTCTATTACAGTGTATTGGATGACTGTCATTCATATTCCATTCACCCAGCTCAATGTAACATCGATAGGTTGAGACTACTACATGATACATTTCCTCCCTTTACCCATCATGATGTTGCTACAACCTATACAACGTAATTGCACAGGTCGAGATCCGCCTTGCTAGCTAAGCAAGTAAAAGTGGAAAAAAAATACTACGAAATATGGCTCTCGCTCTTTTGCTTCGCCTTAATTTTTGAAGAAATTGATTTGTTCAAAACTGTCCAGCTATTGTCTTTCTCTGAGTCGACTACTCACCACATTTTACACACTGCCGTGGTAGCTAGCTGTAGGTTATGCGTTCAGTACTAGATTCAATCTCTGATCCTTTGATTGGATGGACAACATGTCAGTTCATGCTGCAGGAGCTCTGATAGGTAGGAGGAAGTTGTCATAATTAATGTGTAAGTCTATGGAACGGGGTGAGAACCGTGACCCTCCTAGGTTTTGTATTGAAGTCAATGTAGCCAGAAAAAGATGGAAACTAGCTGTCCTCCAGCTACACCATGGTGCTACCCTACAAAGTGCTGTTGAGGCTGTTGGGTTGTAATTTGAAATACTTGTTACACCAGAAGTTAATGGTTATCTGTAGGAGGAATGTATATGGTGGAGTCAATAAAGTGTGGATATGAGCAATGGGCTTGGAGAGTTGCTAAGTGAGGGAAAAGGCAATCGCATGGTTGCGGTCACTGATAAGGGTGGAGAGCTGTGGATTAGTGAGGAATGGGGGGCCGAGGTCAGGTCACATGAAGGAACAGTTTATTGCACACGTCACTTAACTTCCCGCCAAGCAACAAATATGTCATGTTTAGAGAAAAGGAGGAGACTCTGCCTAAATTGTGGTGTAAATACTTGTGCTGGTGGGAATATGTCTTTGTCTTTTCAGCTGTCTGACCCATTGGGTGAATATACTTAGTTTGAGCTTTTCCCAGTTGTCTGTTAGTTTTTACTCAGGTTCTAAGTAAACAAACTCCACTGTAGACCTTCATTGCTAAACAGTGCGCTTTAATCAATTATTTGGTGACGTGAATATATTTTGTATAGTTATCTAAAAAAGGATACCTTTTTTAATGTTTCACAATAAAACTTTTGTATTTTTATGAAACTCACTGAGGAGGATGGTCTTTCCCTTCCTCCTCTGAGGAGCCTCCACTGTTGTGTGTGTGTGTGTGTGTGTGTGTGTGTGTGTGTGAGAGAGAGAGGGGGAAACTGCTACGGTTCTTCTGAATGTTGCAGATGGAATAATAAAGCTGACATGAATAGTTCTGATACGATTCCTTATTGCGTTGTGTCCTAGCATACTGGCCATGGTCCATTTTTAGTTGACTGACCAGCTGTGTGCTTACGCCTACAGGAGGTGTGTCTGAGCAGTATGTCTGCGGGGCTGCAGCTGTATCAGGATGTGCTGGGTGTGCTGAAGGAGCGTGTGACCACTGAAAAGGTGACAGGACTCCTGGCTGACATCAGAGACCTGCTGGCCCAGGTCAACAAGGTGAGACTGACACACACAAACTCCCTGAGTAATAGCAAGATCACTGAGGTCCTACACTCATATTGTCAGGCTTGAGAGGTTCGTTTAGGTTGATAACCTCCTGTATGTGTGTGTTTTTGTGCTGTTCAGATGCAGGAGCCGGGCCAGATGAGCAGTGTGGCCCAGTACGAGGCCTCGGGACTGGCCTCACGCCTCCCAGGGGACTACGAGGTTCAGGTTGCCACTCACTTTATCCTGTTGCAGCTCCGTGACTTCACACAGAACCTAAAACGCAGCCTGCGCAACGTCGAACACCTGACTTCCAGGCCAGAACAGAGGGGCTGAACTACTCCTTTTCAGGCCAGGACAAAGGGGCTGGACTGCACTCTACAGCGGCAGCAAAACCTGTGCAGACATGGATGGAGGACCGGAGTGGGGTCGTCCATGCCAGAAGCCTATTGGACTTCTCAGCCAGCTGCGTCATTTGAGCCTGCTTCAGTCTTTCTATCTATTCTGTCAATCAAGGTCAAACGGGACATTCGAAAACATGAAGCAAGCGGAGCACTTTATCTGAGAGAGAGGGACGCTACACAATTGGTTTTGGTGCCATCCCTTATCTGCCAAGATCTGGTCCTCATCCTATAACTGCAGGTAGCTGGCCTTGTTCTACCTGCGTTTCTTCATCTCTTTCTCCCCATGAGGGTTTTGTTCTTAGCTTGTCCTGCCACTCTACGACACCTCTGATTGCTGTCTCAGATTTTCCTTGAGATAAAGCAACACTGATAGCTGCCAGATAGTGGCAAGTCCCCGCCTGCACTCCCTCTAACTCGGATGTGAGATAAACCATGGCCACTGTTTGATTTGTCTGTTGAGTCTCTTAGATACTTATTTATACTTAAAAAATATATATATATTTATATTTATGAAGTACTGGGATATTTGTTTGTGTATTTTAATTTATTTGGTTTGCGTGTGCATGTCTTTATTTATTTAATGTATTTATACTGTATGTGTTTTTTATTGATTGATACAGTCATCCCTAGAATAATTTTCTGGTGGGTGTCAAAAGATTTGTATTGTATGTGGTTTGGCAGAGAGGTAAAACAAATGTTATATACCAGGAGCTCTGATCTCCTTCCCTTTGATTTATTTATTTATTATATTTTTTTTTACAGGACAGTAGGAAGTCGGGAGACATGTAAAGAACAAACAGTGAGGAAGGGTTTTAGACGAGCGGCCGAGTTGCCTTGAAGGCATGTTGTAACGGTTTTGACTTGAGGTTATTGTTTGTAGGGGTGCCAGTTAGGTTGTGCCTACCAGAGAAAATATTGCTTTCTCCTTTTTGTTTTGTGAGGGAATGAGTCCCGTCTGGTCCGTCAAGTCTACACCAATACAAAGGACACATGGAAAAGGATGGACATACACTTTTCATAAACCATTAAAAACATTGGAAATAACTTCAAAACAACTGTTCTTTTGCATTGGTTGTATTACCAACATAAATGATCACACACACGTAATAATATGACGAACAATGAGCTCTGGTTCCTCCAGAAAAGTCCTGTACCTCGGGCCTAAAAGAGTCCAGCCCGGTAAAGGAGTTCAGTGAACTCAAGTGACCTTAGTCACGCAATGTTTGTCCGTTCATAAAAGTGTAGCTTAAACCCAGCCTCAATCATACAATCAAACTCTTTTATAATACAACCATAAAGAGTATCAAATCTCAGTAGTCTTCAACTACAACTAACCACAAATCAACACGGTATAAATCACATTCAAACAAATGAAATACCGTATGCAAAAAAACATATGCAATCCAATCCTCTAACAGATCTCCAGCAGAGAAAGGCCACGACGAAACAGCCAACAGATGTGTTGTCCAAAGGAAGAAATGAGTGGATCCGATCCTGGTTAAACTTGAAACAAGGCTACAAAGCACATTTTTAAATACAACAAAACAAACAAAGTAAAGAAGCTTCGGAACTGAGGGTTGAACACATCCTCATTTGCACCACCATCACAACCCCTTTTTTCGCAACTGATGCAGGCAATTTAATTGGGAATTAAAGAGGAAGCGAACAGGTCAGGGTTCCCTATCCGCAGGCAGAACAGTTGAAACTGGAGCAGCAGTACGACCAGGTAGACTGGGGACAGCCAAGAGTCATCAGGCCAGGTAACCCTGAATCATGATCCTAGGGCTCAGGTCCTCTGGGAGGGGAGGGAGAGAGGGAGAAAAAGAGAGTTAGAGGGAGCATACTTGAATTCACACAGGACAGCAGATAAGACGGGAGAATTACACCAGATATAACAGACTGACCCTAGCCACCCGGCACATAGACTATTGCAGCATAGATACTGTTGAGACAGGTGGTGTCTGAGGAAGGCCCAGAAGATTTCCAGAGACTTCAGCCACACCAGCCATGGACTGTTTTCTCCTTTACCGTCTGGCAGGTGGTCTCGGAGCATTAGGGCCAGGACCAACAGGCTCAGAGAGTTTCTACCTGCAGTCTATAAGACTGTTGAACAGCTAACCCCTGGCTGTCCTTAAGGCTATTTGCACTGACTCTGCATTCCCACATCGAATACAAATTCACTCACGCATGCACGCACGCACACACACACCCAACCCACCCACACCACTGCTGCCTCTATGTGTTATCTACCTCTCTACCTCGCTCCTAACTCGTCACTATTCCCTTTACTACTTGTATAAAGTATAACCGTGCACTCATATAGATCCACAGTATATTCTTAACATTTCACAATATATATTTATTGATTTTCTTTTTAATGGACAATATGGTTAGCGCATTTCTTTAACTCCTTCTTCACATTGCTAGTCATTAGCAGCTGAGATAGAATATTGTTATTGTTGGATTATTATATTGTGTGGCAAGAGAACAGCATACCCAGGATCAACACTTAAATAATAGTGTTGCAATAGTGTTGTAATAAAAGCGTTTTAAAATGTAATAGGAACATTTTAACCAGAACCTCTATGCTTGTCTACCTTCGAGTTGAAGATGAACAGACTCAGTCTGAGGAATCACTCTGTCACCCCTACTCTGTCAAAACCTCGGACTCAGTGGGGAGAACATATGATTCAGATGTTTCTTGCGGTTCCATTGTTGTCCATGACTTGATGGACCATTGTGAACAGATTCACAACATTGTCATGGAGCTGTGAAGAGCTGTTGGAGACTGCAGAGCTTTTCGCAAGAAGCAGGGATGAGAAGAGGGAACAGCAACTTACTTCACTGACATTTCAGCAAAGGCATACACACAGGCTTGGCGGAAAAGAGCTTCCCTGATTGTTTTTCCCTCATCGTGAAAGTCGTTAGAACAATGTCTAACACACTTTTCCCCGCTGCCACTGATTCCATTAACAAACACGTTTCTGTGTTTCAAAATCAGGTTTTGGAGTTCATCAACTATATATTGGGACAGAGTGAGGATCTTATCCATGGAGATGACTTCATGTAGTCCTGCTGGATTTACAACATCCAGGATTGTGTTAACTACACCAGTGATGGTTTTGCCACCCACTGGAGGGTCGGACTGTACCATCATTCACATCAATAATTGTACTTGGTACAATCGGACAACTATAGACAGGCAACTCACTAGGAATGTAACTTCCTGGGAGCAATGTTCCCTCCAATTTTTTGGGGCACTGAGCAAATTTTTGGTCTTGTCAGGCCTCCCGAGTGGCACAGTGGTTGAAGGCACTGTACCGCAGTGCTAGCTGTGCCACTAGAGGTTCTGGATTTGAGTCCATGCTCTGCTGCAGCCTGCCGCGACCGGGAGGCCCATGGGGCGGCGCACAATTGGCCCAGCGTCGTCCGAGTTAGGGCAGGGTTTGGCCGGCAGGGATGCCCTTGTTCCATTGCGCACTAGCGACTCCTGTGGCTGGCCGGGCGCAGTGCACGCTGACACGGTCACCAGGTGTACGGTGTTTCCTCCAACACATTGGTGCGGCTGGCTTCCGGGTTAAGTGGGCATTTGTGTGAAGAAGCAGTGCGGCTTGGTTGGGTTGTGTTTCAGAGGATGCACAGCTCTCAACATTTGCCTCTCCCGAGTCTGTACGGGAGTCGCAGCGATGAGACAAGACTGTAACTACCAATTGGATACCACGAAAAGGGGGGTAAAAAAACTATTGTGAGCGGAAACTTGAGCTTTGTGAGAGTTTTTGCAACTTCTGGCGCGCATTTACAGTGAACACTTACAGTTTTAGACAATAGCCAATAGGCTATTGTGGCTATTTGAGCATGATGTAGGCCGAAATCCCATAACATTTTCACATGGAAATAGCTTTTGACTTCTATGATTTTCAATGCAGGCCTACATTGCATGAGACTTTTAAAAAGTGTTTACATACTGAAGGGATTGACATTAATTAATTAATTTTGACTTGGTCTAACACCATGCACCAAATAGGTGACTAAATTGCATTGTATTGTGTTGTAATATGTAAGAAACCACTTTACAAAATGAAATGAATTATTATTACCATACAGAGAATTAGACAGTGTAGGCTACCCCTCTGTTTATAGGCTTGTTTGCATATTCAAGCCTGTCTCAAAATACAACACTGCTCCTTTAATTAAGACATAAGCTTTTTACCTGACTGGCTTTTCAAAGGCAAACGTATCCTATACATGTTGTGCTCTTGTAGGAAGCGGTAACTCGGCAAAGTATATCAACAAATGTGCACACCGGCGGCTCTGATCTGAAAAGTGCATTCACTCGCGGGTGATTGAAAGACCGCTTATGGGCTACTCCCGTCAATAGAATTCTACTCCTTTGGCTCTGGCTGTGCATAAAACAAAATCAGACTCAATCTTGAAAAGTTATATTTGTTTTGGTGTGTTGCATTGAAAAGGGCTGATATAATGTTGATTCGATCACCGAAAAAACGTTGATCTATATATATATAGTGCAAACTAATGGGGCGCACTCAGTGACGTTCAATCTGTTCAGCATGGCATTTATTTTGCGTGGCAGTCCTGTAGGAAGTGTGCTCCAGCTCTTCATTGCCTTCACATTGAGCCATCGCTACACTTTACGTCATAGTTCCCAAAATGTTATGTAGTTGGGCGAACTTCCCAGAGGTCTTCACTTCTTCAGACCTGGAAATTACCTCCTGAATGATGACCAAGATCAGAGACTTTTTTGGCATCAGCCATGGTAGCACTGCTTTTGACACAACGGGAGAGAAAATACCCCAGCATTCTCTGAAGACACTGGCAAATCACCTGTGCTACAGACCACATCTTCATCTCGGACACAACACCTTTTTCTGAGTCTGTGGATGAGGTCTCTGAATCGTTTGAATCCTGAAGAAGGACCGAGTCTGTACCAGAGTACTCTGTGGTCTGGAACAGGCTTTTCACACCATCTACTATGATTTTAAAAGCATCACAGGCTGTTGTGTCCATACTCATAGAGGAAGCAGTGGGTGTGCTCTGTAAAATTCTGTCCTCACAGGTACGTGACTCAGTGTTGTGACTCTGTGTTAATACATTCTTTACCCAGTTCATAATGCTGTCTACAAAATCAGACTGCTTCGTGTTGTCATCAGCTTCAAATGCCTTTTACAAAGCTCTCTGCAGCCGCCACAAATGTGTCCATGATTTTAGATGTCTCTGAATCAACATTCATCGACGACACAGAGACATTGTCGACACAGAGACATTGTCCTCTACCATAGTGGGCATCTTGGTCTGGCGAGCAGCTTTGCTGCATGGCTCTGAGTTCTGAGAATGTGTTCTAAGACTTACATTTTTCTCAGGAGTACCTAACAATTTCCCCCTTGCTTTCTCTGGAAGCTCTGACTGGATAGTTTCCTGATGCGTGGGATTAGGATACCAGATGGGCTTTGGTGCTGGTTGCACTCTCCCGTGGACTCACATCGGATGATGACTCACAAGGGAAAAGAGAAAAGCTTGAAGCAGTGAATTCATCCAGTTGGGAGAATTTTTTATTATTAATTGATTTAACCTTTATTTAACCATGCAAGTCAGTTTAAGAACAAATTCTTATTTACAATGACGGTCTACCAAAAGGCAAAAAATATAGGACAAAACACATCACGACCAGAGAGACACCACAACACTACATAAAGAGAAACCTAAGACAACATAGCATGGCAGCAATACATGACAACACCGTATGGTAGCAACACAAGATGGGAGCAGCACAAACATTATTGGGCACAGACATCAGGACAAAGGGCAAGAAGGTAGAGACAATAATACATCACACAAAGCAGCCACAACTGTCAGTAAGAGTGTCCATGATTGAGTCTTTGAATGAAGAGATGGAGATAAAACTGTCCAGTTTGAGTGTTTTTTGCAGCTCGTTCCAGTCTCTAGCTGCAGCCAAATGAAAAGAGGAGCGACCCAGGGATGTGTGTGCTTTGGGGACCTTTAGTAGAATGTGACTGGCAGAGCGGATGTTGTATGTTGAGGATGAGGGCTGCAGTAGATATCTCAGATAGGTGGAGTGTGGCCTAAGAGGGTTTTATAAATAAGCATCAACCAGTGGGTCTTGCGACCGGTATTCAGAGATGACCAGTTTACAGAGGAGTATAGAGTTCAGTGATGTGTCCCATAAGGAACATTGGTGGCAAATCTAATGGTCGAATGGTAAAGAACATCTAGCCACTCGATAGCACCCTTACCTGCCGATCTATAAATTACATTTCCGTAATCTAGCATGTGTAGGATGGTCATCTTAATCAGGGTTAGTTTGGCAGTTGGGGTGAAAGAGGAGCGATTGCGATAGAGGAAACCAAGTATAGATTTAACCTTGATATGTGCTGAGAGAAGGACAGTGTAGCCATACTCCCAAGTACTTGTATGAGGTAACTTCCTCGAGCTCTAAACCCTCAGAGGTAGTAATCACACTGGTGGGGAGAGGGGCATTCTTCTTACCAAACCACATGACCTTTGTTTTGGAGGTGTTCAGAACAAGGTTAAGGTCAGAGAACTTGTTGGATACTAAGAAAGCTTTGTTGTAGAGCATTTAACACAACATACAGGGAGGAGCCAGTTGAGTATAAGACTGTATCATCTGTATATAAATGGATGAGAGAGCTTCCTACTGCCTGAGCTATGATGTTGATGTAAATTGAGAATAGCGTGGGGCCTAGGATCGAGCCTTGAGGTACTCCCTTTGTGACAGGCAGTGGTTGAGACAGCAGATGATCTGACTTTATACACTGCACTCTTTGAGAGAGGAAGTCAGAAAACCAGGCCAAAGACCCCGCAGAGACACCAATGCGCCTTGGCCGGCACAAAATAATGAAATGGTCTACCGTATCAAAACCTTTAACCAAGTTGTCCTTTTAGCTTAGCTTCTTTCCAAACCTGGTCTTAATATTCTGTATGTAAATCAGACACTCCAATTAGTATGGTAGGTTACATTTTGTATAGTATGTAATACATTTGGTCCATCACCCATTTCGTATGATATGTTACAAATTACAATTCATATTATATTTTACGAATTTGCAAAATGTACAATATGTTATGCAATCTAGCTCAGTAACGTTAGCTAGGCTAGGTGTAAGGTTGAGGTTAATTTTAGGAGGTAGGTTAAATAATTAAACTAGGGTTAGGTGAAGGGTTAGCTAAAAGGGGTAGGGTTGTGGGAAGGAGGATTAGCGAACATGCTCAGTAGTTGCAAAGTAGCTAAAAAGTAGTAAAAATTGTTGAAAAGTTAATGAGCTAAAATTATAAATTTGTCCATGATGAGATTCTAATTCACAACCTTTGGGTTGCTAGACATTTGCGTTATACGCCCGACCAACCACCTAAGTAACCATCTGTCTTATGCAAACTTAAAATATCAAATTTAGTTTTACATAAAGAATAATACAAAAGGCTCTGAGACCAGGTTGTCTTTCCACTGCTGGCCCTGTCTTTCTTTGGCTAGACTACTGGCTCTTTTATCTCTCTCCTGTTGATATTTCAAATCCAACTGCTTTCCATCCGATTTGGGAAGGATGCAAAAAAAAGGGTATACTTGCTAAAACATGTACGACCAGTACAAACCCGTTTGAACTGCGCCCTGAATTCGAGGATTGCAGGTGTCATAAAGTCATAACGATAATGGTCTCATGCACCTGATAGGCTAGGTGCTATTCTATACCACTGTAGATAGCCTATTACTAGTAGTACTAATATATATAGGACTAATATGTCTATCAATATCAGATGTTATGTTAACTTTTGAAATCCCAGGCCTACATGTATTCCAAGGACTAAGCCTACCTTATTGTCATCCATAATTGATCACTTGAAGTTCGAATCCACGTCTGTCTCAGCTACATGGAAGAACAGTAATGATAACTGATGAAAAGTAACAGAACTTTATAACGGTATTACGTCATGCAACCTAATGTTGTGCATGTCCGCAAGGTCTTTTTGTTCCTGAAGAGCGCGGGGGCTGGGAATAACATGGGGGGCAAGGATATAGGCATGGTGCTGTGACCTTAAGAGCAATAATTCAAGGATGTGTTGGCTATGTTTCTTGTGATACCTTTAGGCCAAGTATTAGTCCAAAGCTCCCACAAGACACTTCGAAAAGGATTCACTATGAGGAAATAATTTTAACTATTACAGACTACAAAGGGAAACACAGAAGTGAGCTGCCCATTGATGCGAGCCTAACACACAAGCTAAATGCCTTTTATGCTCTTAGCTCGCTTCGAGGCACGCAACACTGAAGCATGCACGAGAGCACCAGCTGTTCTGGATGACTGTGTGATAACGCTCTCGGTAGCCGATGTGAACAAAACCTTTAAACAGGTCAACAGTCCCAAAGCCACTGGGCCAGATGGATTACCAGGACGTGTACTCAAAGCATGCACGGACCAACTATCAAGCGTCTTCACTGACATTTTCATCCTCTCCCTGACCGAGTCTGTAATACCTACATGTTTCAAGCAGACCACCATAGTCCCTGTGCCCAAGGAAGCGAAGGTAACCTGCCTAAATGATTACTGCAATGTGGCACTCACATTAGTAGCCATGAAGTGCTTTGAAAGACTGGTCATGGCTCACATCAACAGCATCCTCCCAGACACTCTTGACCCACTCCAATTCGCATACCGCCCCAACCGATCCACAGATGACACAATCTCAATCGCACTCCACATCGCTCTTTCTCACCTGGACAAAGGTAACACCTATGTGAGAATGCTGTTCATCGACTACAGCTCAGCATTCAACACCATAGTGCCCACGAAGCACATCACTAAGCTAAGGACTCTGGGACTAAACACCTCCCTCTGCAACTGGATCCTGGACTTCCGGACGGGCCGCCCCCAGGTGGTAATAGTAGGCAACAATACGTCTGCCACGCTGATCCTTAACACTGGGGCCCTTAAGGGGTGTCCTTAGTCCCCTCCTGTACTCCCTTTTCACCCATGACTGCGTGGCCAAACACGACTCCAACACCATCATTAAGTTCTCTGACGACAACAGTGGAAGGCCTGATCACCGACAACGATGAGACGGCCTATAGGGAGGTCAGAGTACTGGCAGTATGGTGCCCGGACAACAACCTCTCCCTCAATGTGAGCGAGACAAAGGAGCTGACCGTGGACTACAGGAAAAGGCGGACCGAACAGGCTCCCATTAACATCGACAGGGCTGTAGTGGAGCGGGTCAAGAGTTAAGTTCCTTGTTGTCCACATCACCAACGAACTATCATGATCCAAACATACAGTCGTGAAGAGGGCACGACAAAACCTTTCCCCCCTCAGGAGACTGAAAATATTTGGCATGGGCCCCAAGATCCTCAAAAGGTTCAACAGCTGCACCATCGAGAGCATCCTGACCAGTTGCATTACCGCCTGGTATGGCAACTGCTCGGCATCTGACCGTAAGGCGCTACAGAGAGTAGTGTGAACGGCCCAGTACATCACCGGGGCCAAACTTCCTGAGATCCAGGACCAATATAGTAGGTGGTGTCAAAGGAAAGCCGATAAAATTGTCAGAGACTCCAGTCACCCAAGTTATAGACAGTTTTCTCTGCTACTGCACGACAAGCGGTAGCGGAGCACCAAGTCTAGGACCAAAAGGCTCCTCAACAGCTTCTACCCTCAAGCCATTACACTGCTGAAAAATTCATGAAAATCGCCACCGGACAATTTACATTGACCAGCCATTATCCACTGCTTCTACTCGCTGTTTGTTTGTTACCTATGCATAGTCACTTCGCCCCCACCTACATGTACAGATTACCTCAACTAGCCTGTACCCCTGCACACTGACTCGGTACCGGTGCCCCCAGTATATAGGCTCGTTATTGTGTTACTTTTTATAATTACTTTTTATTTTAGTCTACTTGGTAAATATTTTCCTCTTGAACTGCACTGTTGGTTAAGGGTTTGTAAGTAAGTAAAGTCTACACTTGTATTCGGGGCATGTGGCAAATACATTTTGATTTGATTTGAAGTGAAATAAGCTCTAATCTTTTAGAACCTCTTGACTTTTGTGAACAAATTCAGTGCATAAAATCTAAACACACCAACATTAATACACCTTTCATTCATGAAAACGACACCCCTTTCAGTGAAGTATTGCAGGTGCAACCGGTTATAAAAACAAAACAAGCCAACGTGACCCTTGAGCTCTTGTTCAACACATCTGCATTTATTAACAATGGCAGTAAATTATGTGAGAGACGAACATTATGAATTTCTGGACTTTCTCTTTACTCATTGTGTTTGCAAACCACAAGGCAATGATAAAAAGAAAAATACAAAAAGGAATGTAACTAGTTTCCTTCCACCTCAGAGGAGGGCAAAGCTATTACACTGTACTAATGGGCCATGGTCAATAATGCAAGAGTCCCTAGTGTGAAGCAGAGATCCAGAATGAGTTTCCAACAGCATTTTGTCTGGCATGTCGAATCTCATGCACTCCTAAAGAGTAATGACAAAGTGTACAATGGAATGTTAAAAGATGAGAGAAACCATACAATCGTTCGGGTCCAGATCATAGAGCTCCTGTTCCATGGCCTCATTGGGGGTTGCTTCCTATTCTGAAGTGCAGATATGAACACGCATTTCCCAGCATATGTACTGTATTCTAACAGTACCCCTCGAGGCAGTATCAGAACTGGAATCATAAAGATGCTAAAATGTCTCAAATTCAAGGATCCACTTCAGTAAATCACATCTCTTTTTCACCCAGACATTTCCATTGGTCAACTGTCCCATTGCTGACATGTTGCCCATGGTTGTAACTTTACTGACAGCATAGCTCTAGCCAAGGAATATTATTTTGTGAACATATTTAATTTAGTCCAGTTTGTAGGTACATGATACTTGTCCAGTGTCTGCCCGCCATCTGAGAGGAGAAGTCAGCCTTGTGATGTCCCTTGGTTAGGTCCATTTGACAGTCAATACATGAACAGACATTGTATCGATCCAAATGTGTTCTATGCAGTTCGCTTTCTTTTTGTTAGTAGAGGTCAACAGTTTTGATTCACAACTGTAGGGCAAGGTATTCACTATGAAGATGGATTTAAAAAAAGGTAAACATATACCGCATATAGCCAAGAGGAAAGCGCAAAGTAGCAATAATACCATTGGGGACAGTGGTTTAAAGGTCTTGAGATGAGAGAGGCTCTGCTTATCTCTAAGGTGGACCGTGTGTGTTCCATAATGGCACACTCACTATATTACGATCAGCATCCTATACAAGCATATTGTATGGAGTTAGTAGGCCAATGATGGTTCAATGTCATACAAGACAAAACACACAAAAAGTACTTAAAAAAAAATGTTTTTCCTTTTTCTTGGAAAGATCCAATGCAGCCATTTTATCTCAATCTGAAATCATTTTCTGGGTCACAATTAAGTACCTTACTGTGATGGTTTTCAATTAAAACCATCAAAAAGAAACTAAATACTTAGCAAAGAGCAATACTTTTTCTAGGACTGTCTGGGAGTGGTCTGGGTGGGGAGGGGGAAACTGAAAACTAGATTTTTGGGGCAGGCCAAAAACGAATTAGGGCAGGCCAAAACTCCATCCCACCAAAACAGGCCGGAATTCACAGGCAGTCTTTTCAATGAACTCTTACACTAAAAAGGGCATTACCATAATTTTCACAATTTGACACTATTATTAAAACCTCAGTGTGGAAATATATAATTTTACACAGGTAAACCATGTTGACTGCACTGGGCCTTTAAGTCACTTTTTAGTTCTATGTTCACTACCACTTCTCAGCATGTGGAAGTTGTTCGCACATCGACTCCAATATTACCTAATACTTCAAAATATGGTCATAAAACCTGTCAACTTATTCCAGAGACGGTAAACCAGGAATTAGCCACGACCTGATATTCCTTCTCTCAATCCAACTCACTGAAATAGGGACACCTCCTGGTTTAGAGCAGTACTGCAACAGAAATATACAGTAACATTGGGCCCATGAAAACAGATGTCCTTGACAAGAGTTTTCACAGTTAAAATACACATTTTTACATTAAAACAATTAAAATGACAGAAGATTAAAATAATAATGGGGCCAATTTTTAAGATTTTTTTTATACATTGTGGGGGGCAAATGAGTCTGACCTGTTTGTGCCACTAGGGGACAGATAAGTAATGACAGGAAGTTCCAAATGCCTAGTCTTGGATAAAAAAGACACTTGACAAACATGAGCAGCACAGAGGGAGCAAGGCAGCTGACTGGTATTATTGGAGATTCAAGTGAGAGCATCGCGTCTACAGACAAAGCCCTTTCACCTCACCGCAGTATTCCACAGTGGCATCCTCCTCCCGTCTCCTTCATCTGCACTGACCTGAGATGGACTGGACAGGTGACAGGAGGTCCTCTGGTAGGAATCAGATCAGACACACTGCTTTGCTTTAACCTTCCCTATGTTTTTTTCCGATCAGCTGAAATTAAGAAAAGGAGACAAGGAGATAGGAAGCCACTTGAGACATGCTGGAACATTTTTCCCCCTGCCTCCGTCGATCGCTTTCATAAAGCTGCTATGCTACATCAACATTATCCCATGGCTCTAGTTACCCCAACATTACACAAAGATTGCCATCCAGTCCCCAAATTCTTAGGGCTATACCGATCTGGGGGCTAAATTTAAACCCCTTTGCTAAACTAGCAGTGATTCCAGGCTCAAACGTTAGAGCGTGAGTAAGACATTCCTGGTCGGGGCGCGGAAAATTGATATAGAGCGAAGCACAAAGTCAAATAATACTGACCCTCTACATTATCAGAGCCCAAGGTGAGACATACGCAAGTAAAACCACGAGTAGCACATTGAACTGTTAAGCTTGCACATATTCACACCCTGTTTGCCATTTTGCTAATATAAAAAGGAAAATGTGCCACTTTGCGTGGCCTATATCCACTTGGAATTAAACCATCTTCTGTATACCCAATCTTCTCGATGCTTAAGTCAATTCCATTCAACGCCCTCTCAACCCAGCCACATTGCTTAAGCTTTTTAAGCAATTTTAAATATATGTAAAGAATATATACAAAACAAGCATATCATCACTGTACAAATGAACTTGAATCCAACCCGAGTCTTTCCATCATTCAAGGGGAGCAGTTGAGCAAAAAAGGGGAAGCGGCCATTTTCCTTTTGTTCAGTTAGTAGAAATCAAAAGATCGTGCCATAACAGCAGAAGCACTGTCTGTCACCAGTAGGCTATACACCAGTATTTGAGGATCTTTGTCATCATATCAGTTTCTTCTGTCCAATTCTGGTCTCCATATTCAGTTTATTATTGAACCAGTAAGTCTAGTATAGAAGCGTTAAGTCAGTAGGGGCTGTATTTCCTGGTTAGTTATTTTACATGTGATAAGACAGAAGGAAGAGCATAGAAGACAAGCGACCTCCTTCACAGATTGATCAATTGGGTAGTTAAACTAGGTGAATGTGGTTCGATGCAACAAGGACTCCAGGTTCTGAATAAGGAGCATATAGGGATTGTTGACGCGGCTCGAAGCAAATGACCGACATCAGTTGAAAACATTATTTTTTTCTTCCATTTTCGCTTGCAGGTGTCTTTTGATACCCCTGCCCCCAAAACTGCTGCCCTTAAAGTCGTCCTTTCTCCATTATTTTCTTCTTCTGTTGTCGTTCTGACAATCCGTCAAGGAAAACGTGGATTGGAAAAAGGATAGCCCCAGTGTGAAGGCATTGTTCCTCCTTTCCCTCGCTCTGCCAGAGGTTTAGGAGGGATCAGAGGTCTTCAGCGCATCCACCTTGGTCTCCAGGTCTGTGATCTGAGGAGGACAGAGAGAGAGAGAGGGGGGGGTTTATTACACACAAAATCCCAAGGCAGAATGATCATAACTCAGTAGCATCTTCATGCTATGTGTCTAGATTAACCACAGCAAATTGTGTTACATAATTATTGAGAATGTCATAAAATATTTCCACACACAGTAGAACCTAAATATACAACACCTTGTCCTGAAGGTTGTCTGCCTCTTCCTTATGAGTGGCCTCGTTCTCCTCTTGGGCTCTGCGCTGAGCCGTCTCCCTCTTCAGATACTCAATCTCCCTGAGACACATAGCGTGGCGTGGTTAGGCTGAATCTTGCCCACCTCCTGAATCCTCCATTCCTCCTACAAACCCCAGAACCCCCATTCCTCTTCCTCCTACAAACCTATAACCTCCATTCCTCTCATCCCCCTACAAGTGCTGAGCGATTAGTGCTGTTTTGAGGTCGGTTCGGTTTATTATACAAAAAATTATCACGGTTTTCAACAAAACTAAATATAGTTTACATTGAATTGCCAAAACATTGAAAAACATTTAATTGTCTCTGCAAGGTGCACATTGGGTAAACATCAATAGAAACATAGGGAATTATGATGAAATAATACAATATTTCAGTGTATATTATTTCGTTTTTATTTGATGATTTTATTATTTTTCATTTAATCATCATCTCATCTCTGCTCAGGCAATAGCAGCCAGCCAGCCAAAGATCCAACGTTCTCTGTGCTCCCCATACTGTACTGTCTGACGAACCTAATAGCTGTAGCTGGCTAAGTATGCTGCAGAGCTGTCTGACGAAAAATCATTTTACTAGATCCCTTTCAGTCAGTAAACTTCGGTACAACATACTATAGAGAGTCGCACTCTCGTGATTTCAGCTTAAAAACCTCTTTGGGATGGGGGGGCAGTATTTTCACGTTTGGATGAAAAGCGTGTCCAAAGTAAACTGCCTGTTACTCAGGCCCAGAAGCTTTGGATGGAAAACACTCTGAAGTTTCTAAAATTGTTTGAATGATGTCTGTGAGTATAACAGAACTCATATGGCAGGTGAAAACCTGAGAAAAATCCAACAAGGAAGTGGGAAATCTGAGGTTTGTAGTTTTTCAAGTAATTGCCTATCCAATATAAAGTGTACATTTGGTCAGATTGCACTTCCTAGGGCTTCCACTAGATGTCAACAGTCTTTAGAACTTTGTTTCAGGCTTCTACTGTGAAAGTGGGGCAAATAAGAGCTGTTTGAACCAGTGGTCAGGTTGAAAGCCTTTAGTTTAGTCACGCACGCGGCCGTGACCACGAGCTCCGTTCCCTTTCCTTTCTAAAGACAAAGAAATTGTCCGGTTGGAATATTAATGAAGATTTATGATAAAAACATCCTAATGATTGATTCTATACATCGTTTGACATGTTTCTACAAACTGTAATGGAACTTTTTTGACTTTTCGTCTGGACTTAGTGCCCGCGCCTTGTGCATTTGGATTAGTGTACTAAACGTGCAAACAAAAAGGAGGTATTTGGACATAAATGATGGACTTTATTGAACAAAACAAACATTTATTGTGGAACTGGGATTCCTGGGAGTGCATTCCGATGACGATCATCAAAAGTAAGTGAATATTTATAATTTCTGACTTCTGTTGACTCCATAACATGGTGGGTATCTGTATGGCTTGTTTTGGTGGCTGAGCACTGTACTCAGATTATTGCATGTTGTGCTTTTGCCGTAAAGCTTTTTTGAAATCTGACACAGCGGTTGCATTAAGGAGAAGTATATCTTTAATTCTATGCATAACACTTGTATCTTTCATCAACGTTTATGATGAGTAAATTGTAAATTGATGTGGCTCTCTGCAAAATCACTGGATGTTTTGGAAGCAAAACATTACTGAACATAACGCGCCAATGTAAACTGAGATTTGTGGATATAAATGTGAACTTTATCGAACAAAACATATGTATTGTGTAACAGGAAGTCCTATGAGTGCCATCTCATGAAGATCATCAAAAGGTTAGTGAGTCATTTTCTCTCTAATTGCTGCTTTTTGTGACTCCTCTCTTTGGCTGGAAAATGGCTGTATGCTTTTGTGACTAGGCGCTGACCTAACATAATCACATGGTATGCTTTCACAGCAAATCCTTTTTGAAATCGGACACTGAGGTGGGATTAACAAGAAGTTTATCTTTAAAATGGTATATAATACTTGTATGTTTGAGGAATTTTAATTATGAGATTTGTTTGAATTTGGCGCCCTGCATTTTCACTAGGTGTTGTCAAATCGATCCCGTTACCGGGATTTGATCCCTAAGAAATTTTTAAGGATCTACAATCACGCCTGACCAGGCCAATGAAATCCATGCCTCGCCAGAAGCCCTGCCATCCATAGGTGATAAGTATGAGGGTCTGATTCATTCCTTCAATTATTCCACTCAGTATGAACAGGAATGATTCACGCTACTAACACAAACAATTAGAAAATGAGACTGTCTTACGTTGTGCCAACTAAACTGTCCCATAGTGGTAGAGCTCATCCTCTGGACGTGGGGTGCTGAAGTTTGTATTTGTTCTCATACGTTTTCTAAATCAAATGACGTGTTCTTCTTCAATTTGCTGGTGCGATGATTAAGACGGCTAAGAAAATGAACGAGACGACGACGGCTGAGCCATTTATCTATAAGGTACTCACTGTGTGTAGTTAGTCTCCGCTTGCAGCCCGCTCAGGCGGCCCCTCGCTCAAACCAGTCCGTGGGAGTATTGCCCACTGCCTGTGCGACTCGGTCAAGCACCGCTTGCCACTCTTCCCAGACTTGTTGATGAAGGGTCCGGCCCCACCTCGGTTATGTGGACTTTCTCGACTTGGCTAGCTAAGTGAGCGCTGCATAGCGTGCTAGCCAGGTTGGCTAACACGCGTAGGCGAGCTAGCTATTACTAGCTATTCCCACGGTGGAGTTGCTCTCTTTTTGAGTATACGTAGTGTTAAGTCGCTTGGTTTTTCTAAAATGGACCATGCTACAGTCAAAGAAGCTAGCTAGCCTAGATTATGCTAAAAAAGAAAAAATCCTGGCTAATGTCAGCTAGCATGCTTAGCTTCCTGCGAGTGAAACGTAATATATTTCCCCCGGCATTATGGCAACCCCATTCCCATTTATGTTTAAATACGGATAGCCAGGGGCACAATGTTTAGTGAGACCGCCAGATCATAGGCAGTAGGGATGTTCTCTTAATAAGTGTGTGAATTTGGCCCATTTCCCTGTCCTGCTAAGCATTCAAAATGTAACAAGTACTTTTGGGTGTCAGGGAAAATGTATGGGAGTAAAAAAAGTTTTCTTCAGGAATGTGGTGTAGTAAAAGTTGTCAAAAACATAAATAGGAAAGTACAGTTACCCCCAAAAAACTACTTAAAAGTACTTTACACCACTGGTTGATTTTATTCATCCATTATTTTACCAGGTAAGTTGACTGAGAACACATTCTCATTTGCAGCAACGACCTGGGGAATAGTTACAGGGGAGAGGAGGGGGATGAATGAGCCAATTGTAAACTGGGGATTATTAGGTGACCGTGATGGTTTGAGGGCCAGATTGGGAATTTAGCCAGGATACCGGGGTTAACACCCTTACTCTTACGATAAGTGCCATGGGATCTTTAATGACCTCAGAGAGTCAGGACACCCGTTTAACTTCCCATCCGAAAGACGGCACCCTACACAGGGCAGTGTCCTGGGCATTGGGATAGTTATTTATTTTTAGACCAGAGGAAAGAGTGCCTCCTACTGGCCCTCCAACACCACTTCCAGCAGCATGTGGTCTCCCATCCAGGAACTGACCAGGACCAACCCTGCTTGGCTTCAGAAGAAAGCTAGCAGGGGTTAATGCAAGGTGGTATGCTGCTGGCGACACATTGGAGAAGTGGGCGCTAAGTGTAAAGAAGTGCGGATCGGCGGGTCATGTTTCAGAAGACGCATTCCTCTCCCGAGCCCGTTGGGGAGTTGCAGCGATGAGACAAGATCGCAATTGGATATCACGAAATTGGGTAGAAAAAAAAGAAATAAAAAAGGAGATGAAATGGTACCACGAATATGCATATTCTTGGTACCATTTGAAAGGAAACACTTTGAAGTTTATGGAAATGTGAAAGTAATGTAGGAAAAGATAATACAAAGAAAAAAACAACCGTTCTTTAGTATTTTTTTGTACCCTCATCTTTGAAAGGCCATATAGTATTATTCCAGCCCAGGTGCAATTTAGATTTTGGCCACTAGATGGCAGCAGTGCATGTGCAAAGTTTTAGACTGATCCAATATAAAATTGTGCACTCTCCTCAAACAATAGCATGGTATTCCTTCACTGTAATAACTACTGTAAATTGGATAGTGCAGTTAGATTAACTAATGGCAGGGTAGCCTAGTGGTTAGAGCATTGGACTCGTAACCGAAAGGTTGCAAGTTCAAATCACCGAGCTGACAAGGTACAAATCTGTTGTTTCTGCCCCTGACCAGGCAGTTAACCCACTGTTCCTAGGCCGTCATTGAAAATAAGAATGTGTTCTTAACTGACTTGCCTAGTAAAATAAGAACTTAAGCTTTCTGCCAATATCAGATATGTCTATGCCCTGGGATATTTTCTTGTTACTTACAACCTCATGCTAATCGCATTAGCCTACGTTAGCTCGACCGTCCCGTGGAAGGGACACTGATCCCGAAGAAGGATGTTGTACCTCGTTTCCCTCCTTCAGGGAATAGTACTTATAGTCATAATACTACGTTCATCAAAGTAGGCAAGTCATACTTTCTAGACTGCTTATTACCAAATACTACAACTATCAAATCCGGTTGCGCTACCTCACGAGCTGTCTCTATCCATCATCCTCTCTCGTGCAGTCTGTGTGTATCCGTCTCTGTCCATGCCGGAAAGAATAGGCGCAATTGATTATAGTCATTTAAGTTAATTACCACATTTCTGCTGTGAATTAATTTGCTTAAATGGAAACTACAACTCCCTTCAGCCTAGCGTCTCGTATCGTTCTTGACTTCTCTAGAGAAACGGCGCGTTGAGCTAAAAAAATTTAAGTAATTGAACCAACGTAGGTCATTTAATAACAAACCCCCGCAATTTCAGTTAATTGCTCAGCACTACCACCTAAAAATCCCAGAATCCTCCATTTCTCTCTTCCTCTTACAAACTCCAGAATCTTCCATTCCTCTTTCTCCTATAAACCCCAGAACCCCAATCCTCTTCCTACTACAAACCCCCAGAAACCCCCCATCCCTCTCTTCCTCCTACAAACCCCAGAATCTCCCCATCCTTCTCTATAAACTCCAGAATCCTTCATTCCTCTCCCTCCTACAAACCCCAGAATCCTCCTTACTTCTGCTGGTATTCCTTGATGAGGCGCTTGGCTTTGCTGTACTTGCGCTCCAGGGTCTGGTATTGGGCCTGTGTCTCCTTCAGGTGTTCGTCCACCGCCTGACACAGACTTTGGGCCTCCATCCAGTAGCCCTCCAACTTCTCCATGCGCTCCTTGTTCTCCCGAACGCTCTGTTCCAGCTGGGCACGCTCCATGCGCCAGCGCAGCTTGTCCTGCTCTGCATGCGCCAGCTAGATGAGGGAAGAAAGTGTAAAGTTTATTCCTGTATACTTCTAGTTTACCCCTGGACTGTGTTTTAGTCCAGGGTTAAGGTGGGTCTGTGAAACAAGTCCCATGTTTGTTGGGTAATTGATTTTGGAGCAGGTCTAACCTTTCTCTTCAGTTGTTGAATCTCGGCCTGGGTGACGGCATGCTTTATCTGAAGCTACAGAGGGAGAGAGCGGTTAAAAAAATGGGCACCATGGCTCACTCCAGCCCAATGTCTCATCTCATACGCTCTCTCAACAAGTAGTCAAATTGATTAGAACTTTTTCTCCATTTCGCAATGAACATTTGCCTTTGGCATCAAGCCTCCCTTCTCACCTCTTTGAACTTGTGGGCCAGTTTCTCAGGGTCCATCTCCATGGGGGAGAGCATGTCCTCATTCTCCGCCAGATCAAACACCTCTATGGCGTTGGGGAACATGGGGCTCATCTCCTCCTCCTCGTCTGTGGCATACTCACCTGTCTGGAGGACATTCGGAAGATTCGGAGTGTATTCACAATATATTCAGAGAGTGCATTTAGACATTCCTGTCATGTTTCTGTCTTGTTGTGAACCAACAATGTCGTCACACAGTAACCATACCTGCCCATGTAACTACCATGAAGTAAATACATGGTTTTACCAAAGGGGAACCAAGGTTTTTTGGGAGGGTCCTCACAGGATAGGCCTCCATTTCTATTTCTAAACAATGTTTTCCCTCTACCCTGAAATGGCCACTAGATGGTGAAGTTGAGCATAGAGGAAAAAGCCCTCAAGGAGTAGAACGATAGTGGGCCAGAATTGACACCCTAGAATTGGGCAACCACCATTTTGTGTTTACCAGGCAAGCTTGTCAGAAGGCAAAGCTTGTCAGGGGACTCAGTGAATCTTTGTTGACAAATAGTCTACATAACAATTGATTATAGACACATTTGTATGTTGATTTGTGCAATAAATCCCACTCTACTGTACTGTCTATATGGACCTGGTGAGGTCAATAACAAAACACACACACATCTCTGTTAGAAAAAAGAACATTTCCCCTTCCTTCTCACACACACACACTCCTAGGGATGGGTACCGAAACCCAGTATTAAACGGGCCCCGGGGCTAAATTATTAAAGAACGTAGTATCGATAAGCTTCGACGTTATCGGTTCTGCTTTCGGTACTGGAGAAATTAAGAAAATACATTTCCTATTCATTATTGCTACATAAACGTTATCTTGCACATTGTATCTCACCAACCGTTTCTAATTTGCAATAAAATTAAGACATTCGTCTATGATGCATTTTCGCTATTCCCAACCCAGAAGAGAGCTCACTCTTACGCGTCTCTCACACGTCACAGCACGCTGCTCTTAATCAGTGACGATGGTGGAGAGAGCTACACGTTAAAGTGTGGTTACACTTCACCAGTGACGATGGTGGAGAGAGCTACACGTTAAACCAGAGTCGATGCTGACAATGCTCGTTACCACAAGTGCAACAAGACTTTTGCTTGTAAGGGCAGAAACACAAGCAATCTGTCCAAACATCTATGGAAAGTGCATCATGTACCAGACAGAGAAATGCACCGGTTTCGACTGCCTAGCTCGTAGTTCATCTCTCGTTGCTTGATCTACGTTATGTATGTATGCTAGCAGCCTAGAGCCCACACACAGAGTTACAACATTTATGCAAAAGTAACCATTAGCCAGCTGATTGTTTAGCTATGGGTGTGTTCATAAATTTAATCACCCATGTAAAGTTGAAACTTTTTTTTGTTAAAGTTGCAGCTGCAATGAACCAACCCACTCCTCCCTCAAATACCACTGGTCCAAGGCAAAGACAAGCCCAAAGCCCCTTCACGCTGGCAGCTAGTGGGAGGATGACTGAGGAGAAGGTGAATGAGTGCCACCTAGCCGTGACCAAGTTCATAGTGAAAGGCCTACACCCCTTTGCAACATTGGAGTCCAAGGGCTTTAGGTAACAGTCTGTCAGTATATACAGTGGGGAGAACAAGTATTTGATACACTGACGATTTTGCAGGTTGTCCTACTTACAAAGCATGTAGAGGTCTGTAATTTTGATCATAGGTACACTTCAACTGTGAGAGACGGAATCTAAAATTCCAGAAAATCACATTGTATGATTTTTAAGTAATTCATTTGCATTTTATTGCAGGACATAAGTACTTGATCCCTACCAACCAGTAAGAATTCCGGCTCTCACATACCTGTTAGTTTTTCTTTAAGAAGCTCTCCTGTTCTCCACTCATTACCTGTATTAACTGTACCTGTTTGAACTCGTTACCTGTATAAAAGACACCTGTCCACACACTCAATCAAACAGACTCCAACCTCTCCACAATGGCCAGGACCAGGTCCTCCACACCAGGGCAGTGTAAAACAGAAGGTCCTCCACACCAGGGCAGTGTAAAACAGAAGGTCCTCCACACCAGGGCAGTGTAAAACAGAAGGTCCTCCACACCAGGGCAGTGTAAAACAGAAGGTCCACCACACCAGGGCAGAGTACAAATCGCAAACTGGCAAAGTAGTGGCAGAGGAGATCTCAGACATTCTGGAAGAGTTTGAGATCGTGCCGAGCAAGATTGAGGTGGTGACTGTTGATAATGCTGGCAATCTGGATGTTGCCATCAAGAGGCTACACATTCTAAAAATAGGATGCTTTGCGCACACATTGAATCTGGCAGCGGAAAAAATCTACTAAATTTCTGGCAGCCAGAATCAGAGCAGTGGTCATGTGGTTCAAGAGATCCTCGAAGGAACCACAGTCTTGAAGGAAAAGCAGCAGCTCCTTGGGAAAGAAGCCAGTTCAATCTATTAAGGACGAGGACATCTGTAAAGCTGAGGAGTTTGTCCAACTCATGAGAATCCTCTATACATCCACACTGTGTGTGTCGTCTGAAAAGAATGCCACCTGTGGACAGATCAAACCCATCCTCCAAAAACTGGAAGAGCACTTCACTCTGAAGCATGAAGACACAACGGTTTGTGGCAACCATCAAAGAGAAGGTGTGGGAGAACCTCTCCGAGCACCATCAGGATGAGGACATTCAAGCCTTCCTGCATGAGGCCACAGCAATGGACCCCAGATTTAAAGGGAGGCCGGGGAGTGACGCCACCTGGGACAGGCTGAGGAAGGCAACTGTTGAGGCCAATGTGACAGGAGCAACACCGGGGCTGTCAGAGGAACTGGAACAGACGGACACAGAGCACCAGCAACAGGAGGAGTCTGAATGTGACAAAACAAGGAGTGCCTTGGAGCAGCTGTTTTCAGAGTTGAGAGGGAGTTGAGGTTGACAATCTAACAGGACACCTCGTCCCTCAGCGAGCATGTTGGGCTAGAGGTCAAGCTCTACAAATGCCTGCCACCCATCCCCATGGCTGAAGATCCTGTGATGTGGGAGAATAGAGCTACTCTGCCCCTCCTCACAAACATTGCAACAAGCTACCTCTGTGCTCAAGTCTCCTCCACCCCTAGTGAGAGGGTATTTTCGACTGCAGGGAACACAATAAGCCAGGAGAGGTCCTGACTTCTGCCAGAGAAGGTAAATATGTTGAACTTTCTCCAGAAGAACTGCTAAGAACTGTTAGTCCTTCTGCAGCCCACCTGCATGCCCCACCCGTGTTGCTCTATACCACTGTATTGTCTTCTGCAGCCCACCTGCATGCCCCACCCGTGTTGCTCTATACCACTGTATTGTCTTCTGCAGCATACCTGCATGCCCCACCCGTGTTGCTCTATACCACTGTATTGTATTCTGCAGCCCACCTGCATGCCCCACCCGTGTTGCTCTATTCCACTGTATTGTCTTCTGCAGCCCACCTGCATGCCCCACCCGTGTTGCTCTATACCACTGTATTGTCTTCTGCAGCCCTCCTGCATGCCCCACCCGTGTTGCTCTATACCACTGTATTGTCTTCTGCAGCCCACCTGCAGGCCCCACCCGTGTTGCTCTATACCACTGTATTGTCTTCTGCAGCCCTCCTGCATGCCCCACCCGTGTTGCTCTATACCACTGTATTGTCTTCTGCAGCCCACCTGCATGCCCCACCCATGTTGCTCTATACCACTGTATTATCTTCTGCAGCCCACCTGCAGGCCCCACCCGTGTTGCTCTATAGCACTGTATTGTCTTCTGCAGCCCACCTGCAGGCCCCACCCGTGTTGCTCTATAGCACTGTATTGTCTTCTGCAGCCCACCTGCATGCCCCACCCATGTTGCTCTATACCACTGTATTGTCTTCTGCAGCCCACCTGCAGGCCCCACCCGTGTTGCTCTATACCACTGTATTATCTTCTGCAGCCCACCTGCATGCCCCACCCGTGTTGCTCTATACCACTGTATTGTCTTCTGCAGCCCACCTGCAGGCCCCACCCGTGTTGCTCTATACCACTGTATTGTCTTCTGCAGCCCACCTGCAGGCCCCACCCGTGTTGCTCTATACCACTGTATTGTCTTCTGCAGCCCACCTGCAGGCCCCACCCGTGTTGCTCTATACCACTGTATTGTCTTCTGCAGCCCACCTGCATGCCCCACCGGTTTTGCTCTATACCACTGTATTGTCTTCTGCAGCCCACCTGCATGCCCCACCCGTGTTGCTCTATACCACTGTATTGTCTTCTGCAGCCTACCTGCATGCCCCACCCATGTTGCTCTATACCACTGTATTGTCTTCTGCAGCCCACCTGCATTCCCCACCCGTGTTGCTCTATACCACTGTATTGTCTTCTGCAGCCCTCCTGCATGCCCCACCCGTGTTGCTCTATACCACTGTATTGTCTTCTGCAGCCCACCTGCATGCCCCACCTGTGTTGTTCTATACCACTGTATTGTCTTCTGCAGCCCACCTGCAGGCCCCACCCGTGTTGCTCTATACCACTGTATTGTCTTCTGCAGCCCACCCGTGTTGCTCTATACCACTGTATTGTCTTCTGCAGCCCACCTGCATGCCCCACCCGTGTTGCTCTATACCACTGTATTGTCTTCTGCAGCCCACCTGCATGCCCCACCGGTTTTGCTCTATACCACTGTATTGTCTTCTGCAGCCCACCTGCATGCCCCACCCGTGTTGCTCTATACCACTGTATTGTCTTCTGCAGCCCACCTGCATTCCCCACCCGTGTTGCTCTATACCACTGTATTGTCTTCTGCAGCCCACCTGCATGCCCCACCCGTGTTGCTCTATACCACTGTATTGTCTTCTGCAGCCTACCTGCATGCCCCACCCATGTTGCTCTATACCACTGTATTGTCTTCTGCAGCCCACCTGCATTCCCCACCCGTGTTGCTCTATACCACTGTATTGTCTTCTGCAGCCCTCCTGCATGCCCCACCCGTGTTGCTCTATACCACTGTATTGTCTTCTGCAGCCCACCTGCATGCCCCACCTGTGTTGTTCTATACCACTGTATTGTCTTCTGCAGCCCACCTGCAGGCCCCACCCGTGTTGCTCTATACCACTGTATTGTCTTCTGCAGCCCACCCGTGTTGCTCTATACCACTGTATTGTCTTCTGCAGCCCACCTGCATGCCCCACCCGTGTTGCTCTATACCACTGTATTGTCTTCTGCAGCCCACCCGTGTTGCTCTATACCACTGTATTGTCTTCTGCAGCCCTCCTGCATGCCCCACCCGTGTTGCTCTATACCACTGTATTGTCTTCTGCAGCCTACCTGCATGCCCCACCCGTGTTGCTCTATACCACTGTATTGTCTTCTGCAGCCCACCTGCATGCCCCATCCGTGTTGCTCTATACCACTGTATTGTCTTCTGCAGCCCACCTGCATGCCCCACCCATGTTGCTCTATACCACTGTATTGTCTTCTGCAGCCCTCCTGCATGCCCCACCCGTGTTGCTCTATACCACTGTATTGTCTTCTGCAGCCCACCTGCATGCCCCACCCGTGTTGCTCTATACCACTGTATTGTCTTCTGCAGCCCACCTGCATGCCCCACCCGTGTTGCTCTATACCACTGTATTGTCTTCTGCAGCCCACCTGCATGCCCCACCCGTGTTGCTCTATACCACTGTATTGTCTTCTGCAGCCCACCTGCATGCCCCACCCGTGTTGCTCTATACCACTGTATTGTCTTCTGCAGCCCACCTGCATGCCCCACCCGTGTTGCTCTATACCACTGTATTGTCTTCTGCAGCCCACCTGCATGCCCCACCCGTGTTGCTCTATACCACTGTATTGTCTTCTGCAGCCCACCTGCAGGCCCCACCCGTGTTGCTCTATAGCACTGTATTGTCTTCTGCAGCCCACCTGCATGCCCCACCCGTGTTGCTCTATACCACTGTATTGTCTTCTGCAGCCCTCCTGCATGCCCCACCCGTGTTGCTCTATACCACTGTATTGTCTTCTGCAGCCCACCTGCATGCCCCACCCGTGTTGCTCTATACCACTGTATTGTCTTCTGCAGCACACCTGCATGCCCCACCCGTGTTGCTCTATACCACTGTATTGTCTTCTGCAGCCTACCTGCATGCCCCACCCGTGTTGCTCTATACCACTGTATTGTCTTCTGCAGCCCACCTGCATGCCCCACCCGTGTTGCTCTATACCACTGTATTGTCTTCTGCAGCCCACCTGCATGCCCCACCCGTGTTGCTCTATACCACTGTATTGTCTTCTGCAGCCCACCTGCATGCCCCACCCGTGTTGCTCTATACCACTGTATTGTCTTCTGCAGGAAAATAGTTTAGTTCATTTGTTTTACATTTCCATCATCACAACATTAGTCTATAATAGTGATTTGTTCAAAGCTTTGCTGTTTCTTTTGCTGTAAATAATAGTTTACTTATTTTACATTTCAGAAAATAAAGCTTTTTATTTCAGTAAAATATAAAAAAATCTTAAAAGCCTTAAAATCTCAACGATACCCATCCCTATTCACTCCTAACATCTCCCATCTCATGCACACACACACACACAACACACAGACATTTCAAATATTCCTTTAACAACAGCCGCCTGGGACAAGCCCCAACAAAAGCTTTCCTAACCTTGTCACACCAATGAGTCACTCTCTCTGAGGGAATGCCACACACACATCCCCAGCCCCCCCTCCCCCATCAACCCTGGGCTGTGTGCTCGTCTGAACCCTCCCAGTTGGACCAAGCATCAAAGCCCTGAACACGCCTGTCACAACAACACTGTCTGATGTGTCAACTCTCTAAACGTGCTGAACATGTTTACGCCGTTTGAACGTTGCATAGCCAACCGGAGTTGAGGAGGAACTAACAAAGTGCAGAGACTGGGGGATGAGCCGGAGTCACATAGGCATCGTTAGATGGCACTGTCCTATCAATAAAAACAAGGCCAAATAACATGAACGATTCATTTTTAAACGCATTAGAAAGGACGTGTATGGTAACGCATCTTTAGCAGGAAATGACATTGATGCAGGCTCAGATCTGTTGGGAGGGGGGCATGTTCTGATGGGGAGACACAGTGTGATGGAATACCAGACCTGGGTGGTGGCATCTGGCCCCCACTTGTCTGTCTTTCACACCCAAGCCCAGACATCCCTTGAACGTGATTGAATTTAACAAGGAGACAGATTCAATTAATTCAAGCATTTCCTCTCCATGGAAGAGACTGAGGGGAGACAAGGAACTGAGACAATTGCTGGGCTGGGTTTCATTCCACAACACTTTCCCCTACTGTATATGTCCTTATTCAGCCCCTTTCAAAGATCTGAGATGACTGGGCAGGTATAAAGCACTACGTGCACCTAGGTTCCGTCATATTGCTTAAACCTATCCAGTCCTGTTAGATCAAGTGAAGGGGAGGTGAACAAGGAGTGTTCTTTCTAGAATGACCGTTGTATTATTCCATTGTGAAGGGAGCCTGATGGAACATCGGATAGTGATGCGGAGGAAGTGTCAAACGCTTCTTAAGCGCCATCTTGTTCAGTCATATTATTGACTGATGGAAGGAGTGGAGATGTTTTGGATGGGCTGAACTAATCTTTTTTCATGGCGTGTGTGTGCGTGCGTGCGTGTGTGTTTGACCAGGGCCCTACGCTAACCGGTCAGAAGTAGTGCACAATAAAGGGAATAGGTTGCCATTTGGGACACAGCGATGTGAGCCCCCTCACCTCCTCGTCCTCCTCCATGTACTGGCTGTAGCGCTGCTCCATCATCTCTTTCTGCCAGCGCTCCTGCTCCAGGGTCTGTTGGATCAGCTGGGCTACCTCACTCTGCTCACCTGGCTTCTCTCGGCCAATCATGAACCTGCATGGGCAACAACGACCAATGGGGTGAGTGGAAAGGCATGTCTGTCAAGGAGTAGCCAATGGGAAGCCGGGGGTAGAATTGAGTGGGTAGCGAGGTAAACCTAGGGTAGGGTAGTTAAGTTTAGGTCTAGTGGTTGCAACGTCAGAAGATAGATGTGCTATTGTCACAGAAGGACCATACGGTAGAATTCAAAATCATTCATCCGTTACATTTGCCAAGACATTAGCCCCCAGTTTACAAACAAGTGCAAGCCAGGGCAGCAACTCTTGACGGGAAATTAAAATTAAAGCTTGTGCCTGGAAGGAACATGACACTCACTGTACATGGACGGATGAGTTGACGTTACTAATGAGAATCAAGGAAAAATGTGTGACAAGTAGAAAATGTGAGAAAGACAATTCAGTGAATAAGTGTGGCACGCCATCAGAAGAGAAGATTATGGCGGTGTCTGATATGGCACATTATTCCCTATTTAGTGCACTACTTTTGCCCAGAACGCTACACAGGGAATAGATTGCGATTTTAGACACAGACTTTTTCTATGTATCACAGATAATAACAATTAAACAAACAAATGTCAGTCCTGGGGACCAGAAAGCATGAGAGAACATGCATGTTTCATAGAATGTGGGACCGAACAGAGACATTTCATCTGTAGCAGAACTGTCTGACAGTTCGCGTCACCGGTTCTGGCTGTCACATGTTTTCAATTGGAATGACCGAGCGGAAAGACCTCAACTGGACGCTTGCCTGGAGATCATTTTCCACACTCAAGCATGTGTGCAAAGCAGCCTGATGCACATTGACATGTAAAGACACAAAGAAAAACATAGTGCTGTTGCTAATACCACATTTTTACTCAGAGTGATTCTCTCAACAGAATATCATATTCCTTGACGTAAGTGCACTAGACAAAAGGATGAAAACAATCATTTCTAAATCGATTATAACGTGATGTATTTTTGTACACCTAATATGGTTTACTGCAGGGGGGGAAAAAATGGCATTGATCACTACATCATAAAAATGACCCTAAGTGAGATATAAACGAACAACCCTCTGGTCACCAATCTGTATCCCTGCGAGAGACTAGACTACCACACATGCTCAATGAGACCTAAGAGAGCGGTAGCTACATAACTCAACACGACCGCCGGCACCACTGTGGCATCCAGTGTGAGCCGGGGGGTTCCGTGATAATGTTGTGAGTGTGTGAGGGCTAAGAACCCACTAGAGGCCCCCTCAGTTGCCCGAGGAGAAATAACTCAGTGGTGGTCAAAAGGGCGGAAGAAATGGTGGCTAGGAATCTAACCACTATGTGGAAAAGCCAAGCTGTACATGGATAAAGATGCCAGCATCTTCAAAGCAAACCACGCCATCTATTTTCTGTGACTATGCTGAATCATATTCACCAAAGAGACGGCGCTTCTAATTTTGGACCAATCAAAACATCCCCACCTGTCAGTGCAACCCCTCAGCAGCCTGTGAGGATGATCGACAGATGCTAAATCAATGAATATTCACACGCTCAGAGACGCTCTCCATCCAGCCTGCAGGACATGAGGCGACGTGGAAAACAACCAGGCCTAGTCTGGAACCATCTGTACGTGTGAATCTGGAAGTATCCCCCTGTCATCATCTTTACAAACCCATCCGACTTTGAATGAGGTCAAACACCAGCATTCTCCACAGAGATTGTCTAGAGACAAATCCATTTATTGGATTTGGAATAAAATGGGTACAAAACTGAAGAATAGGTGGGAAATTCACTTTGAAAAAAGGTGCTTCCACAAAGGGAGACAAGAGTCCGATTGGGTAGGCGATGACATTTTTGGGGCATCCCCCCTCCTTTGGTTACAGTCCATAGTGTTAGACAGCAACCTGAGCTTGGACTGAGAATCAGGTTGGACCAGGCTGTTTTATAAATAGCTTCGCCACTCCCTCACCGACCTCTCCACTATCTCCCTGGGATCCAGGCTCATGTATTAATCAGGCTCTCCCATCTCTGGGTGGCTGTGATGTGAAGACAGGGAGAGATGTCTCTGCTCACCTAGCTACACTACAGTCAAACTGCCCTGACAAATAACACAAGGACCCCCACAGGCAGTTAAAAATACAGGAGAGGGATGAGGGGGGAATAGGGCAGGGCGATATGGCCAAAATATTATATCACTGTATTTAAAAAGAAATTGGACGGTAATGATGGTACTTTTTGTTTTTGAATAGTAAAAGTTCTACATTTGCTTTATGAGTAGTGAGTGAGCCTAGGGTGGCAACATATACATTCTAAGTGATTTCAATGAGTCTTTCTCCATTCTGATTGCTTTATACTGTTCAATTCAACTTCAACCAAAACAAATTTCAGCACTTTTATAATTTCTGCATTGCCTGCACTCAATTGCATTGGTGGAAAAAGTACCCAATTGTCATACTAGAGTAAAAGTAAAGATACGCTAATAGAAAATTAAGCAAAAGTGAAAAGTACAAGTGAAAGTCACCCAGTAAAATACTACTTGAGTAAAAGTCTAATAGTATTTGGTTTTAAATATACTTAAGTATCAAAAGTAAATGTATAAATAATTTCAAATTCCTTATATTAAGCAAACCAGATGGCAACATTTTCTTTTTTATTTACGGATATCCAGGGGCACACTCCAACACTCAGATATAATTTATAAACAAAGCATTTGTGTTTAGTGAGTCCTTCAGATCAGAGGCAGTAGATGACCAGGGATGTTCTCTTCACAAGTGCGTAAATTGGAACATTTTCCTGTCCTGCTAAGCATTCAAAATGTAACGAGTACTCTTAGGTGTCAGGGAAAATGTATGGAGTAAAAAGTACAGCATTTTCTTTAGGAATGTAGTGAAGTAAAAGTAAAAGTTGTCACAAAAAGAAATAGTAAAGATACAAAAAGTATACTACTCAAGTAGTACCCGAAATTATTTTTTACTTAGGTACTTTACACCACTGCTCAATTGAGATAATTTCCACACTGCCACGTAGGGCTGCACAATATGGGCAAATAATCTAGGATTTATTTTTAACCAAATGTTGCAATTGCGATTTGACTTGCGAATTAGAGCAAAACTGTTGGAATCATGGAAATAGAATGACTATTCTAATTCTATAGCTAGAATATAATAGTGGGCACTTTGAATACAGTGTTGTTTGAAATTCCAACGAATTAAAATGCCAGGGAGGAGTTATTGTGACAGGATAGGAACTATTATTATAATTATTGATAAGTGTTTCCTAGGGGACCCTATCAGGTTTGGCGACATTGCATGTTTTATTTTATCTACTTCATGTAGCTAACATTCTTGCTTTGCATATTCCTCTTTGATTTAGAAGATACTGTTGCACAAACAACATGCCGATTTAGGTCTACACCATTACTGGTATTATCAGGCTGTATTAGCTAGCTTCGTTTGCTCTTACTCAGTACATGTATTAGCTAGCTAGCTATTAGCGGCTAACAATTAGCGTCTCACAAGATTTAAGGCAACTTGCTAAGAAAATACAAACTAGCTGTTTGCTGATGTAAGAAACACAAACTAAGTGTCGATATAGAATAGAAGGCTAGTGGATTTATATTAAGAAGCAAAATGAAAACAGCATCGATGTCATCAACATTGTTGCATGTGCTGCATTGACCATGCAGACTGAACGCAACTGTCTCTTGGTTGAGGAACATCAAATGCGCTCCTTGAGTGACAGGGGGCGTGGCGCTAGGTCTGTGGAAAGTGGCACGAGAGAAAGAGTGGAGAGAGATGACTAAAGTAGCGAAGTAAACTAACAAAATGGATGTTACACACAGCGTATAACATTTAACAAACAAAACATTCAAATAACGGTATAGAAGGTCAAGTAAAAACCCAAATCTGTCCCTGCATCAATACCGGTGTATCATAAAATAAGGTATACCGCCTAGCCCTAGGGGGGAATGGGGAAAGGGGGATCCCGATTGTGATCTGGTCTGAAGGGAGGTGGAGTTATTTGGGAGCAATAGTGTGTTTGGTTCCCTATCACCAGTCTTCATAACGTGCTGTATCTAGACCCCCTTCCTTCCAATCCCATGCTTATTTTGTCAGGGTACTGTTGAACCATATTTGACCAGAGTGCAGTAAATACACAATATATACTGTACCAATATCTTGATGTTGAAACCTAGTGTTTATTGACAGCTATTGGGTGAGGGTTCTTACTTGACAGTGCCGGTAGTGTTCCTGAGGACGGAGGCAGCAAAGGCCTGGGTCACGCCCACCAGACTGGTCCCGTCCACCTCCACAATCAGGTCATTCACCTGGATCCTGCACGGGGGGGAGTGATAGTGAACAATGGGAAAAGAGGACAAGGAGCAAGGGAAAAACACAATTTTTGGATACACTGCTGAAACACAGATTGTTCAGAACCTTTCATCTCTGTGAGCAGCTCCTCCGTCAGTGACCGTCTTGACGAAGATGCCCAGTTTCTCCAGACCCATGTCAGCCCCGGCACCCATGCCGATGATGCTGATCCCCAGACCGTCCCCATCTGTGGAGAGGAGGGGATAGGATATGGGGAAATTGTATTTAATCAAATACTACAATAACCTCATGAATATGAGCATGGCTTACCAAGAAAAACCTTTAAAAATGTCTAATTCAAGGTAAAAAGGAGTTGGAGCACTCAACAAAAAAAGGCAGAGATTTATTTTTGCTCACTTTAATCCATTGTACAGGATCCATTGTTGTGTCTCAATGGGGCACTAGGCTAGAAATAGGAGCTAAGTGCAATGGTCAGGTCACTCCGCGGAAGACGTCAGCTTGACGTCGAAACGTCAGTCACCTGTTCGCATCCTGTACAATGGATTAAAGTGAGAGAAAAAATAAAAAATTTTGTTTTAGTGCTCCAACTCCTTTTTTTACCTTGAATTCGTCCTTTTGGAAGTTTTTCTTGGTAAGCCATTCTCATGACTTTTGTCATTGTTGTGAGCACCTCTCCTTTCCTTTGTTTGCTGAAGCGAGAAGGTCCACCTGAACTCTAACCTCATAAATGTTACCGTCCAGATGTAAGGAAATAAATGGAAAAAAATGGGGGACCTTGACTTAAAGATGTAGTTTAAGCTAGCTACTCTTATGCCATTATCCATATTAGAACCCAATTAGCCACTGCTAATTTAGTGTAATATAAATCCAATAAGGAGATAACGGGCGACTCTGAATTCATTAGCGACCACTTAGCACTTAGTGACCACTAAGGTGTTTCATCGTCATGTAAATATATGTGGCTAGCAGATTTGTGAGAAAAAAAGTAAAAGGTTACTCAAAGACTTCAACTAGCTAGTTCAAGCAATTTAATGGGATCTACAGACTTCACTGAAAATGTTTAGCTACTAGTTGTAACTTTAATAGTTACAGTTAAATGTTTACAGTTAATTCTCTCTCTAGTCGTCTTTCTGTTGTATTGGTTTATGCTATTGAACTCCAAAGCGACAGTCGTGTGAAGCGTAGTGGCGCAGCGGTCTAAGGCACTGCATCTGCTGGGTTAAATGTTATTTTTATTTTTTTATCTCGGTGCAAGAGGCTTCACTACAGTCTCTGGTTTGATTCCAGGCTGTATCACATCCGGGCGTGATTGGGAGTCCCATTGGGCAGCGCAAATTAGCCAAGTGTCGTTCGAGTTTGGCCGGGGTAGGCAGTCATTATAAATAAGAATTTGGTCTTAACTGACTTGCCTAGTCAGGAGGCTAAAGAAATGTGGCTTGTCACCCAAAACCATCACAAACTTTTACAGATGCACAATTGAGAGCATCCTGTCGGGCTGTATCACCGACTGGTACGGCAACCTCGGCAACTTTGCCCCCGGCCCACAACTGCAGGGCTCTCCAGAGGGTGGTGCAGTCTGCACAACGCATTACCAAACTACCTGCCCTCCAGGACACCTACAGCACCCGATGTCACAGGACATCATCAAGGACAACAACCAACCGAGCCACTGCCTGTTCACCCCGCTACCATCCAGAAGGCGAGGTCAGTACAGGTGCATCAAAGCTGGGACCAAGAGACTGAAAAACAGCTTTTATCTAAAGTTTCTTGGCAATTTCTCACATGGAATAGCCTTAATTTCTCAGAACAAGAATAGACTGAAGAGTTTCAGAAGAAAGGTCTTTGTTTCTGGCCATTTTGTGCCTGCAATCGAACCCACAAATGCAGATGTTCCAGATACTCAAATAGTCTAAAGAAGGCCAGTTGTATTGCTTCTATAAATCAGCACAACAGTTTTTCAGCTTTGCTAACATAACTGTGAAAGGGATTTCTAATGATCAATTAGCCTTTTAACATGATTAGCTAACACAACGTGCCATTGGAACACAGGAGTGATGGTTGCTGATAAATCGGCCTCTGTATGCCTATGTACAGAGCATCCTCTGTCATTCTCATATGCCATTTACATTTTTATAAAATTTGTATTAAATTCCAGCTACAATAGTCATTTACAATATTAACAATGACTACTGTATTTCTGATCATTTCTAAGTGACCCCAAACTATGAGCGGAAGTGTATATTCTATACCATCTATTGCATCTTAGCCTATGCCGCTCTGTCATTGTTCATGCATATAAAAAAGAAACGTCCCTTTTTCAGAACACTGTCTTTCAAAGATAATTCGTAAAAATCCAAATAACTTCACAGATCTTCATTGTAAAGGGTTTAAACACAGTTTCCCATGACTGTTCAATGAACCACAAACAATTAATGAACATGCACCTGTGGAACGGTCATTAAGACACTAACAGCTTACAGATGGCAGGCAATTAAGGTCACAGTTATGAAAACTTAGGACACTAAAAGAGGTATTTTTACTGACTCTGAAAAATACCAAAAGAAAGATGCCCAGGATCCCTGCGCATCTGCGTGAACATGCCTTAGGCATGCTGCAAGGAGGAATGAGGACTGCAGATGTGGCCAGGGCAATGAATTGCAATGTCCATGCTGTGAGACGCCTAAGGCCGCTACAGGGAGACATGACGGACAGCTGATCGTCCTCGCCGTGGCAGACCACGTGTAACAACACCTGCAGAGGATTGGGACATCCGAACATCACACCTGCGGGACAGATACAGGATGGCAACAACAACTGCCTGAGTTACATCAGGAACGCACAATGCCTCCATCAGTGCTCAGGCTGTCCGCAATAGGCTGAGAGAGACTGGACTGAGGGCGTGTAGGCCTGTTGTAAGGCAGGTCCTTACCAGACATCACCGGCAACAACGTCGCCTATGGGCACAAACCCACAGTCGCTGGACCAGACAGGACTGTCAAAAAGTGCTCTTCACTGATGAGTCGCGGTTTTGTCTCACTAATGGTCGGATTCGCGTTTATCGTCTAAGGAAAGAGAGTTACACCAAGGCCTGTACCCTGGAGCGGGATCGATTTGGAGGTGGCGGGGCCGTCATGGTCTTGGGCGATGTGTCACAGCATCATCAGACTGAGCTTGTTGTCATTTTGCAGGCAATCTCAACGCTGTGCGTTACAGGGAAGACATCATCCTCCATCATGTGGTACCCTTCCTGCCAGCTCATCCTGACATGACCCACCAGAAAGACAATGCCACCAGCCATACTGCTCGTTCTGTGCATGATTTCCTGTAAGACAGGAATGTCAGTGTTCTGCCATGGCCACGGAAGAGCCCAGATCTCAATCCCATTGAGCACGTCTAGGATCTGCTTGATCGGAGGGTGAGGGCTAGGGCCAGTCCCTCCAGAAATGTCCGGGAACTTGCAGGTGCCTTGGTGGAAGAGGGGGGTAACATCTCACAGCAATAACTGGCAAATCTGGTGCAGTCCATGTAGAGGAGATGCACTGCAGTACTTAAGGCAGCGGTTGGCCACACCAGATACTGACTGTCACTTTTGATTTTGACACCCCCCCCTTTGTTCAGAGACACATTATTCCATTTCTGCTAGTCACATGTCTGTGGAACTTGTTCAGTTTATATCTCAGTTGTTGAATCTTGTTATGTTCATACAAATATTTACACGTTACGTTTGCTGAAAATAAACGCAGTTGACAGTGAGGACGTTTCTTTTTTTGCCAAGTTTATTTATATATTCTTATTCCATTCCATTAGGCGTTTGTTGTGGAATTGTTAAATAGTGCAGCAATATCTAACAAGTAATATCTGAACTAGAAGCACAAACATTTCTTTACAAACGCAATAACATCTGCTAACCATGTGTATGTGACCAATAAAATTTGATATGATTTTGATAAAGGTTGCATTTAAAAAAATATCTAAATACATTTTATGTATGTTTTCTTTTTTCAACTAGGCAAGTCAGCTTAGAACAAATTCTTATTTTCAATGACGGCCTAGGTAGAGTGGGTTAACTGCCTGTTCAGGGGCAGAATGACAGATTTGTACCTTGTCAGCTTGGGGATTTGAACTTGCAACCTTTCGGTTACTAGTCCAACACTCTAACCATTAGGCTACCGTGCCGCCCCTATGGTTGGCCCCAGCACGAATCAAACCCACAGCCCTTGGTGTCGCACGCGCCAGGCTCTATCGACTGAGTCATGCAGGACTAACAATGTTCTGTAATGCTCTAGAAGATTCCACCAGGTTGTACCTTTCTCTAATTCCACAGGGAAGAGGTCCAGTCTCTCCACCCTTTTCTCCAGCTCGTACTCAGCCGACGCCGCCATGGGGTCCACGTCATCATTACGCCGGTCGTAGTCCTCGTTGGAGTACGTGGTGAACACCTGCCAAGAGAAGACAAAAGGTCATAGGTCAGTTCGACACTCACCAACACACAAGGTTTACACCACAACAGGTTTCCCATAGAGAAGACATTTCCTCTAGGAGAGTCATTCCCAAACTGTGGGGAGCGCACCCGGTATGAACAGTTTGTGTTATGAACAGTGCTCTTGCCCAGAAAAATAGACGTGGCATGTGTGCGCGCAGGGCAGGCGCAGGATGTTCCCCAATGCTGAAAGGGCGCCCCCCCCGAGTGGAAAAAGTTTGGGAACCCCTGCTCTAGAAAATGATTTAAGGTCAGTTTAGCATTTTCACCACTAATGGTTAAGGATAAGACTACGGGAAGAGTAAGCTGATCCGAAAAATCTCTGCTAACAGACATACAGACCTCTACCCAGAGCTAAAAGGAGAGCCAGGCGGCCAAGGCGCAAACAGGGCGGAAGGAGACATCTCCAAAAACCAGACAGACAGGGGTGGTGTTATATACGGCCCGCTGATACAAGCACACACCCTCACGGCTTCTCACTGAGCTAATGGCTTCTCATCCAACCTAATAAAGTCTATCTAGTTTAATGAGTGTGAGTGTGCTAGAGAGAGGAGAGGAGAGAGCGTGTGTGTGTGTGTATGTGTGTGTGTACATGTGCATTCGTGTGTGCATTTAAAGCCTCTCTCCTCCCTCTGCAGCCAGCCAAATTCACTCTGGCAGCGAGGACATACTTCTGGGTGGTGTTGGTGTGCCCTGCTGCTCTGGCAGAGCAGTGGTGAGGGTGCTCCAGTGAGCGGTTAGGTGGGGTGTATTTTAGCGCTACTCAGGTGATTTATATTTAACAGGGAGATGTATTTTCATAACCTCCCGTCCTGCATTAGATAGGTGTCCGGGCAGGTCTGGAGAGGTAATGGTGTTCTTTTGGGGGGCGTTCTGCTTTCAGAGGGATGAGGTTTCATATTTGAAATGGGGTCGTGCACGTGCGCACGCACACGCACGCGCACACACACACACACGGAGTTTCACATGTATTATTCATATCATAAATTGGGAGGAATCTTTAATCCAGTTATTTGATCTGATTCAGGGTTGCCATGACGACATTATTCATATGCATTAATTTCCATAGTAAAAACCCGCCACCAACAAATGAACAACAACAACAGTAATCCACAAGCGCGTATAAATAAGGTAGATACTCTCTTGCTGAGGTTAAAAGGATAAACACAACCCTCAACCTTTAGGATTTTGTACTGCTAGAATTCTAACCCCAAATCCCCTAGTGGCCTAGTCCAAAATTTGATGAAAGACATTTTCAACACCTTGTGCTCAAAGGAGCAGAGTAAAGAAGGTAGATGGGGCACAGATGTGAGAAATAATTCAAAGTAGGCAACAAGGGAATTGAGTTCATCAGCTGGTCAGGGGAGAATTTAATAAGCCGTGTGGTATTTTATGGGGAAATTCAGATTGACTGTGCGAGAGGCAGAAAGAGAAGGAAAGAGAAGGCAAAAATAAGGATTTGGAATTCAGCATTGGTTCAAGTCCTCGAATCTCCTCTTCAAGTTTCAGTTTTCCATAAGAGTGACATGAACACTGTCTGCTTCAATAAGGTCTTACTAAAAGAAGCCGAGACCTGACACTAGTACAGTGAAAGTACAGTGAAATGTACAGTGAAATGCTTAACTTAATAACTACCCAACAATGCAGGATTCAACATCAAAAGAGGACAACTATTTTTTTTTTTAAACAAGATGACAGATACTACACCTAAATAACGTGTAGGAGTGTGATGCATCTTCTTGTCAAGCAAAAGACGTCGCCTTATCATCCGCTCTATTCAGGGCTGCGAGTAGTTGTGCCACGCCCCTCTGCTCCAAAAAGGCAGAAGATTAATATTTACTACTGAGAAAGACAGATCACTACCCCTAGTAAAATACCAACACTTGTTAGCTTTCTTTTACACCAGAGACTGACTACTTATCACAAAGCCACATTGAACTAAGCCCAACCGTAAAATCAACATGTATTTAACTGATCGGGGGCTTCATTTACATAGAATTTGCATAACACTCCCCAAATGGAAAAATAAGCCTACAAACTATGCCTCTGATTTACCAGCTCATTTCAGCTGGTGAAAACCCAGCACTTGCCACCCAGATGTTTAAAATACAGAAACATTTCGTCCTAAAGACAGCTCTGGATAAGTTACAGCACAGGGAAAGAAAAGGAACAGACATTTTATAGCACATAAACCGGAGGTGTGTTAACACATAATATCATATGATTGGCTCTATGTAGCAGCCAGCGAAGATGCTGTTTTTACCCTCCCACCTATTAGATAACTACAACCAGACTGATTCAGAGGGGTCGGGTTAGATGCAGAAGACACATTTTCGGTGGAATGCATTCAGTTGTGCGAATGACTAGGTATCCACATTTTGTTGTGTTACAGCCTGAATTCCAAATGGATTACATGTATATATATTTTTTACATACAATACCCCATAATGACAAAGTGAAAACACGTTTTTAGAAATGTTTGCTAATTTATTGAAAAATAAATACAGAAATAACTAATTTACATAAGTATTCACACCAGAGTCAATGTTTGAATCACCTTTGGCAGCGATTACAGCTGTGAGTATTTCCGGGTAAGTCTAAGAGATTTGCACACCTGGATTGTACAATATTTGCACTTTTTTTAAATTTTATTTTTATTGTTCAAGCTCTGTCAAGTTGGTTGTTGATCATTGCAAGATAGCCATTTTGAAGTCTTGCCATAGATTTTCAATACGATTAAGTTAAAACTGTAACTAGGCCACCGAGAAACATTCTATGTCGTCTTGGTAAGCAACTCCAGTGTATATTTGGCCTTGTGTTTAAGGTCATTGTTCTGTTGAAAGATAAATGTGTTTCCCAGTGTCTGTTGGAAAGCAGACTGAACCAGGTTTTCCTCTAAGATTTTCCCTGTGCTTAGCTCTATTCCGTGTATTTTTTATCCTAAAAAAAATGACCACCTAGTCCTTACTGAGTACAAGAATACTCATGATGCAGCCACCACCACCATGCTTGAAAATATGAAGAGTGGCACTCCAGTGTTGTGTTGGATTTGCCTCAAACATAACACTTTGTCTTCAAGACATAAAGTTAATTTCTTTGCAGTTTTATTTTAGTGCACGTTTTGGAATATTTGTATTCTGTACAAGTTTCCTTTTCACTCTTAACATTTAGGTTAGTATTGCGGAGTAACTACAATGTTGTTGTTCCATCCTCTGTTTTCTCCTACTCGCAGCCATCCAACTCGGTAACTGTTTTAAAGTCACCATTCTTTTTAAAGCCCTCATTCTTCCTCTCCAGCAACGGAGTTAGGAAGGACGCCTATATTATCTTTGTAGTGAATGAGTGTAATCGATACACCACCCAAAACGTAATTAATAACTTCACCATGCTCAAAAGGATATTCAATGTCTTCGTTGTGAGGCGTTGGAAAACCTCTCTGGTCTTTGTGGTTGAATCTGTGTTCGAAATTCACTGCTTGACTGGGGGACCTTACAGATAATTGTATGCGTGAGGTATAGAGACGAGGTAGTCATTCTAAAAAAAAAATGTTAAAACGCTATTATTGCAGAGTCCATGCAACTTATGTGAGTTAAGCACATTTGTACTCCTGAACGTACAGTTTTCAAGCTTGCCATATCAAAGAATGTGAATACTTAAAGCGAGAGAGAGAGATGGAATGATTGGGTCTGTGAGAGAAAATAGAAATAAAAACAACCATTCAAATCCTTAAAATATCCATTAGGCCCTTTCTTTCACAACCTTGTTTTTGACCCTTTCCTCCTCCACACATATCCCATCACTCCCTCTGCCTAGGAGCATCAACATTTTATCAAATGCATTGTAATCTCAACTCTCTGCTTTTCAAGAATCTCTCGCCTGCGCTCTCTCAACAGTTTCCCCACTCCGTGTGAATACCATTCGCCGTGGTCACATGGTGCCCATCGCCATAGCAACCCGCAGCTTAGCAAATGTTAGTTTGACACCAGTTTCTCTCTCCTATCTCTCTTTGTCTCTCTCTCCCCACGCTGCAGTCAGAGGGCAGTTTCTCTCTCTTCAGTCTCAGCGTCTCTCTCTGTCTAGACTTCGGGGAATTAATTTTACACTTATGCACATTACACACAAACACTCACACTCCTTTTAAAACGTGCACGGCACACATTGAAAAAAAACCTGTGTGCTTTCAGTGTCTCCACTGTCATGGCGTATTGCTCAGCTAAATAGTGAACATCTAATTTAACTATTTGACATCTGAAAACATAAATCTACAATACCTTTGACAATATGGGGCGGCAGGGTCGCCTAGTGGTTAGAGAGTTGGACTAGTAACCAGAAGGTTGCAAGTTCAAACCCCCGAGCTGACAAGGTACAAATCTGTCATTCTGCCCCTGAACAGGCAGTTAACCCACTGTTCCTAGGCTGGCATTGAAAATAAGAATTTGTTCTTAACTGACTTGCCTAGTTAAATAAAGGTAAATAAAATTTAAAAAATATGGTTGAAAATCAGCGGAAGCTTCCACAGAGGGAAAAACAAAAGATACCGCCCTCCCTCACTCGATATGAACAAGCTGACCAGCTCAATGATCTCTATACTAATCTCTCCATCTTCCTATAGAGAGTCAATTATACATTTGCTGTACTAAAACTATGGGCAAAAGCTAAGTAATGGCTTTCAGAGCTGTAATGGACCTTATGATTGTAACATGAGAATGAGGAGAGACGAGAGTGGTCTTTACTGTAGCTCAGTTAGTAGAGCATAACGTTTGCAACGCCAGTATAGTGGGTTCCATTCTCAGGACCACTCGTAGGTCAAATGTAGGCACGCATGAATGTAAGTCACTTTGGATAGAAGCGTCTGCTAAATGGCATATATTACTGAACACAAATCTAAAAACGCAACATGTAAAGTGTTGGTTTCATGAGCTGAAATAAAAGATCCCAGACATTTTACATATGCACAAAATGCTTATTTCTCTGTTAGTGAGAATTTCTCCTTTGCCAAGATAATCCATCCACCTGACAGGTGTGGCATCAAGAAGCCGATTAAACAGCATGATCATTACACAGGTGCACTTGGTGCTGGGGACAAATAAAGGCCATTAAAATGTGCAGTTTAGTCACACAACACAATGCCACAGGGGGGGGCGTGCAATTGACATGCTGACTGCAGGAATGTCCAACAGAGCTGTTGCCAGATAATATAATATTAATTTCTTTACCATAAGCCAATGTCATTTTAGAGAATTTGGCAGTGTGTCCAACCGGCCTCACAACCGCAGACCACATGTAACCTCGCCAGCCCAGGACTTCCACTTCTGGCTTCTTCACCTGTGGGATCATCGGAAACCAGCCAACCGGACTGCTGATTAAACGCAGTAGTATTTCTGTCTGTAATAAAGCCCTTTTGTGGGGGAAAAACTCGTTCTGATTGGATGGGCCTGGCTCTCAAATGGGCCCTCCCAGGCCCACCCATGTGAAATCCATAGATTAGGGCACAATGAATTTATTTTGATTGACTGATTTCCTTATTTAAACTCTAAGTCAGTAAAATCCTTGAAATTGTTGCATGTTGTGTTTATATTTTTTGTTCAGTATATTATGGATACAAGCCTTAGCAATGGTATATTGGCCATATACCACAAACCCTTGAGATGCCTTATTGCTATTATAAAATGGTTAGTGGTTACCAGCATAAATACAACATGAGAATGAGGACGGACAGAGACAGAGAAGATTCCAGATGACCTCAGAGATCCAGATATGACCAGTGGAAAATGAACACAGCTGCCCAGCATGATATCACAGCCATAAAACACCAGCCAAATGCAAACCAGTAAAAAAAAATGAGAGTGAAGTTATTGTAGTGACTAAGACAGTTACAGTAGCCAACTATTTTCAGATAATGTATCCATGTAGATGTGCAGGCTATTGTATAGCACACAGATGTGAATAAATCATTTTGATAGTATAGTATATAGTATGAGACCAAGTCTGAATTTTGGGCCCTGCTCTGACCAGTTTGGAAAGTCCTCATCCCTAGCTGGCAGCTTGTCCTGTTCCCCTGCCTGCCTGCCTGCCTGCCTGCCGTCCCCCTGGAGCTGTACATTGATACAAGTGGCCAGCTGTGGCAGGGAGAGCGACGCATGGGCCATGTCCGAATACCCGTACTCACATTCTAAATATTAGGGTATTTTGGGTATGCAAAAAATACAACGTTTTATAGTGTGACATTTCGAAAATGTAGTATGCTTTAAAATGCCAGGGTGTCGTACTCATTTTCCGGCTTTTCATCTCGTAGAATACCCGGCACACTATCGAGGAAGATAATCGTCTTTCGAGATCCACGTATGTTTGACAACAGCTAGCTGGTAATCAGCTGAGGGGACGCGCTGTACCAAAATGAACGAATGGCGGGGAATCAACGGAATTATGCGTCAGATGACACATTCTCAGTAGGATGAGCCTAGTATGTTGCTTACTGCATTCGTTCTTACTAAACAGTGTATTCTAAATGGTGTGTAGCTTTAGTAAGTAGTAGGGAAGACAGATTTCTTACACTGCCATGGACTAACCCAATTCAGGGAGAGAGAGAGAAAGAAAGAAGAAAATTGAGAGAGGGGTGGGGGGGAAATGAAGAAGGAAGGAGAAGAGAAGGATAGAGGATAAAACAGATGTCCTGGTTGTGTTCAGTTTGTGGGAGCTGTTCTTAACCACTTATACAAGATCAGCTATTATGCCATCAATCTCCCTAACGGTTGAGATGAAGAACGAGGGTTAAATCTGAACCTAGATCTGTGGTTCAAGGTGACCCCTACCTTTAGCAGGTTACTTAGGGGAGAGCGAGGTGGGTAGAAAGTGACTGCGTCCCGAACGTTCCTATGGGCCTAGATCAAAAGTATAGGGAATAGGGTGCAATTTTGGACGCAGAGACAGTGAGGAATGTGGCTGGGCTGATCACTGGGTTTAACCATCTCCCGGTCCCTGCCGCTCAGCCATTCCACAGGATTTAGCTGGCATGTGGCTGGCACTATGCTAGCAACAGCATAGCATGTCGCTAATGCTAACAGCATAGCAATTACAACCATAGCATAGCCTGTACCTTCTCTCTTGGCTCCGCCCAGCTGTATGTGTACTGCGGTGGGGTGGAGGGGGTGTGGTGGCTGGCTGGAGCCAGGCGAACACCACGGACGAGTGTACGTAAAAGCTCTGGCACAGTCAGCGGTTTAGACTCCAGTGAGGCGGGGCAGAGTGTGTGCCTAGGTTTTATTTCACAAGCTGTTTTTCCTTTTAAAAAAGAAGCAAATGGTTTCATGCGCCTTAAGAGCGATGTAAATTGGGCACGCGGGCCGATGTTTGACACTGCTGGCCTGGTTACCATGGACACACACAGCTCTCAGTCAGGCCTGTGGACACCGGGAACGTGACTAGAGTATTTTCAGCATCCCTCACAGAAAAACGACATATAAATGCAATCAGTTTGGGCAATAGGGCTCCTGCATGTGATTAAAGCACGTGGCAACCCGCAGCGATTGTGATACCAGAATGGCTAAGAGAAACACAGCAGAGTGGGAAGAGATGGTATAGAGGGAGGGGAATGTGGAGAGAAGAGGGGTCCACAACTACTGCCACAGAGTCCCACACCCCCTGTTTCCATACAAGTCTAGGTCAATTTCCCATCTCCTACTGAGGTCCGTTTTCTTTGGAACAGTCTCCCAGAACATCTCCAGGCACTGCAACAGCTTCAACTCCTTCAAATTCAAAACCAAAAAAAGATCTGGATATTCCACGTAAAAGCCTCATCCCAGTAACTTCTCTGCCTATCAGCCTTTCGTCTTGATTAGGCGTTGTACTTTAACAATAATTTTTCCTTCCCCCCTTAATTCACCATGTTGTCCTTCTGCTGTGTGTAAATCGCCAATCACTTGTTTATCCCTCTTAAGAGAGAGAGAGAGAGAGAGCGAGAGAGAGGAGCAGAGTGCATCATCGTCACACACAGCAGGCCTTAACAGTTCTCGTCACAGAGGACGTCCTCGCCTCTGCTCTGTACTGTCCCCTTCAATGAGAGGCAGGTCACTGACAATACTGTACACACACACACACAGAATGCAACGGGGAGGGGACACTACCAGTCACAGACACCTTTCTCCCAACGGGAGCATGAATATGTCCACATGTAGAGTATCTTAATAACACTTCAGCAGGGCGGTCAAACTCATTCCAAGGAGGATCTGGTGTCTGTTGGTTTTAGGTTTTTCCTTTCAGTTAAGACCTAGGCGACCAGGCGAAGGGGAGTTCCTGACTAACTAGTGGCCTTAATTCATCAATCAAGTACAAGGGAGGAGAGAAAAAGCGCACACTCGGCCCTCAATTGAACGAGTTGGGACACGTGCACGGCAGCATCTGGCTTAAAAAGGTAGACTCAGCAATGGCGTCATCATGCATAATGTGGAGGCAACACAGTTCAAATCTGCCAAGATCTTCCAATTTGCAGCCTCCCTTGCTGAGTGTACATTTTTATTATTTTTTCAAACACGTTGCTCAAGGGAAAACAGCAGGTCTACGCCTTTAATTCAAATCCCGAATCCCACATTATAACGCCAACTTTGTCCCAGCCACTATTGCACATTGCTGCCTTAGCACGCTAGGCTAACGTGGTTATGCCTAACGGCTACCACAGCAGGGGCAGGAGGAGGCTGTTTGCCCAGCTAAATAATCCACTTGGTGATCTGATAATGAACCTGAGGAGACATGCTGGTTTTAACAGTGGAGGGGAGGGGGTCCACGCTGCTGGGGTTTAGCGTGAGGAAGGCGGGGGGAGAGAGATGGGCGGGTGAGGAGAGAGTATTTTGATGAAGACGTTTTCCTGTCTAGATGTGCGCGCGCGCGCACACACCACACACACTTAGCCTCAGTCTGTCTTTATGTCTCTAGAGGGTTCACGTGTCACTACCCCTGACAGCTAAGGGTGATGGGCAACAACAGCAAAAATCCATGTCGCTAAGGAGTTGCTATGGCGTCAGCCACACCATGGTGCAAGCGCCGTATCATAGGTCTATAGTCAGTAGAATACGCTCAAGACTGACTCTGGAACAGTTTCAGACACTACTGGGGAGGGACAGGAAGCACAACATGACGACAGGAAGTGGTTGATACTGATCGGCTTCTGTTCCACCTCCCTTGTGACAGGCCTGTGTGTGTGTGTGCGTGTCGGTGTGTTTCCACTGTCAGGCTGGGGGGAGTCTTCCCTTCCTGTGTGTGTGTGTGTGTGTGTGTGTGTGTGTGTGTGACTGTGTCTTTGCATGTTTCCAAACGTTTTAAAGCTGTATCTTCAATAGAACTTTTGGGTGTTTCCCATGAATTATAAGCCACAAATAAAGCAAAAACATACACCCAGAGCCCAGCCTCGTGACTCAACCCAAAGAAATCCGCCGCAACCCATCGGTTGGGAAACACGGGGCTAAAGCATTGTACATTCTAGCCTGTATAGTAGGCCTACAGAGAAACACAGCGCACTGCTCTAGTCAATTCAACTACTCAGAAAGATGCACACACCAGTTGGCAAGTTAAAAACGACCATTCAGTTGAAATACAACAACGCTCCCATGTGCCTTTCTGCGAAATCCTCCGGTTGTACTGTACAGCAGTTATCATATTACTATGGCATCTTACCATAGCCAGGGGGAGGGACTATGGCAGTCTATTGTGGAAGGATGATGTGCCAGTAAATGACATGGAGACTAAATCAAACCATTCCCTTGATGCATTCTCAAAAGATGGCTTCAAAAACTATTAGATATACATACTGTGTACCGAGATCCTCTGAAACTAGAAACTATTCTAAACACTGCAGGATACTTTGTGACTTGAATATCGATTCATACCAGGGCTTCAAACCAGACAAATGCATGACACATAGTAGCTAAACCGCACTAGCTAACGACTCGGTCGGAGACCAGAAGCGACTTTCAATTTCTTGTTCAATTAACCTCCTCTGGTTTTACATTACATAAAAAGGTAATTTGTCACAGAGTGCTTTGCCTCCCAAAAATGTGTCGCCCCAAGCCTGGAGGCCACCAACGAAAAAAACGACAGTATACTGTGCGCCAGTGCATATCAGTCTGATCTATGTACGTTATCTACAGTAAACGTAGCAACTAGCTATATAGCTAGCCATCACAGAGATAGCCACGCTAGCTCCAGTAATGTGCCATCCCTTGGCTATCAAGATCAATGACACCAGCGCAGACTATGCATTAGCTCAATTGCCATCAGAAGGCATTGTAAAGTATTAGATTAGCAGCAGGAAATGTAGTCTTCGGAGAACACTGCAGGCACGACAGCAGTTTCCCCATGTAAGAGTGGGGATATATGTCAGATGGCATGCGCGTCATAGTATGTTAAACGCCTGGCAGGGTAGCAGCTAGGAGCTATTCAATCATGAGTTATTAATAGTAGCCCAAACTCTCAGCTAGCTAAAATCATTCATTAGATCCATTTCCATCGTACAACATCTCAAACTGCTAGATGAGCAGGAAGCGTAGGAAATACTATATATTAAATCACCTCTATTAAATCACATTATAAATATAGAATAGCAGTAGGCTTTTTTTTAAATGACAGACCGAGCTCTGGTCTGCTGAAGGGATGGAATCCACATGAGACGAGAATATCCCACATTCCCTTTCTCCCCGCTCTGTCCACTTCCCCAAAGCAAGCCCAGGCTAACAGATGAAGGGAGGGATAGACGCTCCTCTTTCTGTGAAGGCAGGAGGAGGGAGAGGAGAGGGAGCAGACTAGCTGCAGGACTTCTGGCTGTCATTGTCATCGACACGTGGAGCTTGCTAGGGCAGGGTACCAGGGCTGAGACCAGACCAGGTCTGATACAGAATCTGACACGAGGCAAGATTCAAACGCCGAAGGAAAGCATTTATATAAATAACGTGTCGAGTTATTTACTGTATTTAATATTGGCTGACTTGAATATCGATTCATACCAGGGCTCAAACCAGACAAATGCATGACACATAGTAGCTAAACCGCACTAGCTAACGACTCGGTCGGAGCCCATTGGGGACGAAGCGTCTTTCAATTTCCTGTTCAATTAACCTTCTCTGGTTTTACATTACATAAAAAGGTCATTTGTCACAGAGTGCTTTGCCTCCCAAAAATGTGTCGCCTCAAGCCTGGAGGCCACAAACGACAACAGATCTCCCAATGTTCCAAACCCCATTTGGGGTTAAAAGATCAACGTTTAAATAAATGTTATTGATCCCATGAAGTATGGCTGATTTTAGTGGTCACCAATCAATAAACCAATCACATTTGATATTTTAACCTTTATTTAACTAGACAAGTCAGTTAAGAACAAATTCTTATTTACAATGACGGCCTACCGGGGAACAGTGGATTAGCTGCCTTGTTCAGGGGCAGAACAACAGATTTTTACCTCGTCAACTCGGAGATTCGATCCAGCAACATTTCGGTTACTGGCCCAATGCTCTAACCACTAGGCTACCTGCCGCCCCAAAATGACGGTATACACCCCAGCTGTAGCCAACTCCATGGCCAACTGGAGTGTCCGCCCTGAGATTGGAAGGTTGGGAGTTCGATCCCCGGCCAAGTCTTAACAAAGACTGTAAAAATGGGACCCGATGCGTCTCTGCTTGGCACTCAACATTAAGGAGATAGATTGAGGATGAGGCCCTGCAGTAGTCTACCATCCTGTCCAGGGGGTGTACTTGTACATCAAGCTTCCTCATGCTACAGAAACAGGAGATAGATTGAGGGTAAGGCCCTGCGGTAGTCCAGCATCCTGTCCAGGGGGTGTACCTGCACATCAAGCTTCCTCACGCCACAGAAACAGGAGATAGGAGCCTATGAGGCATTCCGGCTCGCAGAAGCCAAAGCTCATGCAAGGCTACTTACTTACACCCCAGCTGTATGAGGAGGAGAGGCGGCAGGGGTGGAAGCTACCCCCTCATCATGTCCCTGTAATTACACTGCGTATCGGTTGACAGAGTCCCCCTCCGTTGATGGATAAGGTGATGCAGCTCAATGTGAGACTCGGTAACGCGAGTCATTCGGCAACACAATCACCGTCACGTGAAAACGATCATGCCCGTCACAAAACAGCCATCATAGACTAGTCATCCTACCGACAAGCACCATCATTCACCATCATCTCTGTCACATAATCAACGCATGTCCAATCAACATTCAATATGACTCTTATATCCAATATAACAGTATTGAATGGTGGATATGGGGCTTTGCACTGTTAGCACATTGCACTGCTCTCTCTCATCTCTGCAGGAAGACACACACACACACACAACAGACAGAACCCAGAGGATTCGCTTGTCAATATGTTTAACCCTTCTGGGGCACACAAACACAACCACTAGAAATGATTGGACCTATAGAAACGTGCTGAGGGAGGGACAAAATGAGCGTAAGGAAAGACAGGGGTGGGGGGGTGATGAGGGAGGGAGAGAAAGGAGGAGAGCAATAGAGGGAATGACGCTCTCCTCGCTGCTAATCAACAATGGTGAGAGAGAGAGAGAGAGGAATGCAGCATTTCCTCTGTTCTAATAACACACTACCTCTCACCAGGAGTGAGGGAGGGAGAAAATGAAGAAGGATAGAGCACTCTTCATTTCTGCTATCAGCCCTATATATAAAATATAAATATGAGAGAGAGAGTGTATCTGGTTGTAAACGGTGAGGTACCTGAGCCATTTATTTCTGGTCCTCCACCATGATGAATGTGGACAGTACTGCAGGTCAGAACGACCCACCAAGTCAACGTGCAGAGTTGAACACTATCCGTTTAGAGTTTTTTTTAAAACCAAAAGGAATTGAGTGTTTTACTGGCAGGCCGGTTATCAATCTTTCTAACGGTGTGAGCCTTGCTAACACCTTGAAGTTAACCACATTCTATCTTGGCGGCATCGTTTAAAACGACAAGCCTTGCCCACCAAGAATTCAACACAGCAGAAGCCACAACAGTCAAATGCCTCCCCCCGAAATTTCCCCCCACTCCTTCTGCACAACTGCCATTCAAAATAGCAGGCCCTCGACTGACTACTACCAGCAGTAGTGTTACTGCAGAAGAGGGAGAGTTCACATGAACGTCTCCTCTCTTCTCTCCATCTTCCCTCCTTTCTGAGAGTGAAACAACCTGGGAAGAAAATGCATTGGAAGGTTCTGAATGCTGCAGTGTCCCCTCCCTGCTCCCTCCTCCTCCATCATTCCCCCTCTTTTACTCTCCTTCCTTCTTCCTTCTCGCAACGCTGACCCAGTGAGCAGTACTGACGTCACCAACCACCCCAATTGTGACAGCACCCGCCACTGGAGCAGCTGGACCAATCACAGAACAGCTCTGCTACTGCTACCACAGAGCACCCTGGCTGTCAGAGACCGTCCAATCAGCTTAGAGATAAGGAAGGGAGGAGGGCTTACACACACACACACCAAAATATATAACTACACGCACTTGCATAAAGATACGAAGACGAAGACTCTCTCATACATACTGGCCAGTCGGCCACTGATACACATTAAGAACACAGACATGGTCTCCCCCTTTCGCCCTCAGACCTACACACACACACACACTTCTGCTGACAGGGCTGCGTGTGTGAATCCCTCGCTAACAGGGCAGCCATTGAGCTATGCCTATCTCTTTCTTTCTCTCTGTTAGAGGTCATGGCAGTTCTCAGCCTGCAGCCTTTTGAAGATGAACACCCATAAATAACCCTGCAGCTGGTGTACTGTAGTGTACCATCTATCTATCAGCAGTGTGATCCATTGTGGTCCACTGGTAGGGGACTATTACTGCACATTATGTCAAAGGGAAACACCAGCTGTAGATCTGGCCACATATGGGGTTACTACAATGTAATCAATGTATGTATGTATCAATGTATGTATGTATGAATGTATGTGTGTGTGTGAATGTGTGTGTGTGTGAATGAATGAATGAATGAATGAATCAGCCACCAATTGAAGTTCTCCCACTTAAAAGATGAGAGAGGCCTGTAATTTTCATCATAGGTACACTTCAACTATGACAGACAAAATGAGGAAAAACAATGAAAATCCCATTGTAGGATTTTTAATGAATTTATTTGCACATTATGGTGGAAAATAAATTTGGTCAATAACAAAAGTTTCTCAATACTTTGTTATATACCCTTTGTTTGTTTGTTTGTTTGTATGTACAGTGCCTTGCGAAAGTATTCGGCCCCCTTGAACTTTGCGACCTTTTGCCACATTTCAGGCTTCAAACATAAAGATATAAAACTGTATTTTTTGTGAAGAATCAACAACATGTGGGACACAATCATGAAGTGGAACGACATTTATTGGATATTTCAAACTTTTTTAACAAAGCAAAAACTGAAAAATTGAGCGTGCAAAATTATTCAGCCCCTTTACTTTCAGTGCAGCAAACTCTCTCCAGAAGTTCAATGAGGATCTCTGAATGATCCAATGTTGACCTAAATGACTAATGATGATAAATACAATCCACCTGTGTGTAATCAAGTCTCCGTATAAATGCACCTGCACTGTGATAGTCTCAGAGGTCCGTTAAAAGCGCAGAGAGCATCATGAAGAACAAGGAACACACCAGGCAGGTCCGAGATACTGTTGTGAAGAAGTTTAAAGCCGGATTTGGATACAAAAAGATTTCCCAAGCTTTAAACATCCCAAGGAGCACTGTGCAAGCGATAATATTGAAATGGAAGGAGTATCAGACCACTGCAAATCTACCAAGACCTGGCCGTCCCTCTAAACTTTCAGCTCATACAAGGAGAAGACTGATCAGAGATGCAGCCAAGTGGCCCATGATCACTCTGGATGAACTGCAGAGATCTACAGCTGAGGTGGGAGACTCTGTCCATAGGACAACAATCAGTCGTATATTGCACAAATCTGGCCTTTATGGAAGAGTGGCAAGAAGAAAGCCATTTCTTAAAGATATCCATAAAAAGTATTGTTTAAAGTTTGCCACAAGCCACCTGGGAGACACACCAAACATGTGGAAGAAGGTGCTCTGGTCAGATGAAACCAAAATTGAACTTTTTGGCAACAATGCAAAACGTTATGTTTGGCGTAAAAGCAACACAGCCCATCACCCTGAACACGCCATCCCCACTGTCAAACATGGTGGTGGCAGCATCATGGTTTGGGCCTGCTTTTCTTCAGCAGGGACAGGGAAGATGGTTAAAATTGATGGGAAGATGGAGCCAAATACAGGACCATTCTGGAAGAAAACCTGATGGAGTCTGCAAAAGACCTGAGACTGGGACGGAGATTTGTCTTCCAACAAGACAATGATCCAAAACATAAAGCAAAATCTACAATGGAATGGTTCAAAAATAAACATATCCAGGTGTTAGAATGGCCAAGTCAAAGTCCAGACCTGAATCCAATCGAGAATCTGTGGAAAGAACTGAAAACTGCTGTTCACAAATGCTCTCCATCCAACCTCACTGAGCTCGAGCTGTTTTGCAAGGAGGAATGGGAAAAAATGTCAGTCTCTCGATGTGCAAAACTGATAGAGACATACCCCAAGCGACTTACAGCTGTAATCGCAGCAAAAGGTGGCGCTACAAAGTATTAACTTAAGGGGGCTGAATAATTTTGCACGCCCAATTTTTCAGTTTTTGATTTGTTCAATTTTTTTGAAATATCCAATAAATGTCGTTCCACTTCATGATTGTGTCCCACTTGTTGTTGATTCTTCACAAAAAAATACAGTTTTATATCTTTATGTTTGAAGCCTGAAATGTGGCAAAAGGTCGCAAAGTTCAAGGGGGCCGAATAATTTCGCAAGGCACTGTATGTATGTTAGGTTCCATACAGTACACACTTCCATCTCAGCTTTAGCAGCTGTAAAAGCCTGAATATGCCCGCGGCCCTTTCGATTCTCACAGGTCCTTTATTTCTCTCTGGCCCGCTTGACCGAGGCCAATCACGGGCGTTACACTGTCCATGACGGTGTGGAGGGAAAAGGGTCACGGTCAAAGGCATGCCCCCCCCCAATCATGATCTCTCCCAAAACCACTGCATCTCTACTCCTTCCCCCAGGGCACTGTCTCGGTCTCAGCCTCTCTGTCCCATTGACGGAGACTGGCTACTGCCTCCGAGGTCACAGCTGCTAGTAGCTCCTACTGTTGTGTTAACTGTGAACTCTGCAGTTACTATTATGTTAGTGAGACAACTGCCAGTGCTTCTAGCCTACCGCTACTAGCAAACATACAGCTACTTTAACTGAACTACTAAAATGCCAGTGAGCGAGAGAAAGACCCACCCAAAAGCATCAGTTACAACAAAACAATCATGATCTCTCCCAAAACCACTGCATCTCTACTTCCCTCCCCCATCCCTCCTTCCTCTCCCCCTCCACAACCACCCAGCTGGTGGCTAAATGTGTAGCTCCAGGAATCCCATTTAGAAAACAGTTAACCTAGCGCACACAGACCCGCTTAGTGGCAAAAAAAATGGTCCCTCCTGTACCCTGTGGATCGGGAACAAAATTACCAACACATGAAAAAAAAACGTGAAGAAAACATGACCCACCAGGCATACACAACAACGCATACATAATGCAGGAGTAGTGAGTCGGCTTTCTGGGCTTGATGAGTTTGACACCCAGAGGCAGGGTGGCAGCGGTTCCAATGAGACTTTTTCTTTCAAATGGTTGCTTTGAATGGATACGCAGTGAGGTGGATGCAGGAGAGAGAGAGATTAAGTGAGGACAAGTCAGAGGAGGACTGAGTAAAAAGGAGTGTCGAGGGAGAGAGAGAGAGGGGGGGGGGTGACAAAGCGAGGAGGGGAGACAGTGGCACTAACTGACAGAGAACTAGGGAGGTTGACAGAGAGACAGCAGACAGAGAAAGAAAGAAAGAGAATGAGGGGAGGAAAAGTGAGAAAGAGGCACAGTGGGTGAGAGAGTGGCAGAGAGGACAGGGAGAGGCACAAATCTCATCAGCAAAAAAAAAGAGGGAAGGAGAGAGAGTGAAAGAGAACAGAGATGGCAGTGTGCTCACTCTCTCCCTCACACTCTCTCTCGCTCTCTCTCTCTCTTTCTAACAGTTCCACAGGCTTCTAGCCAGTGGAGGACTATCAAAGGGACGTGAAGAGAGAGAGAGAGACAGAAAAGAGCTCTTTCGTTTTTCTGTCTCTTTCCACCTCAGCCTGACCCGGAGTGCCTCTCTTCACAACCAACTCCCTGTGTTTCCAGCCAAAGACAGATGCCATTTTCTCCCACGCGGAGGAGGAGTAGGAGAGGAAAATAGCCTTTGTGGCAGCGGCATTAGTACTTCCTCTCCGAGACCAAACAACCCTCGGGGACCATCCTGCAGAAAAAAAACAAGAACACGACAACCAGAAGAACCGTAAAAGTCTATTAAAAGTCTGGGTGCATCTGAATAGTTAGCATAAGAGAGCTCAAAACTAAAACGGCAAAGCTTGGCTGTCATCGGAGAAGAGGTAATTAGTGGAAATTATGAACGTGATAGAAGGTAGAAAAGTAGGGCACACGATTAAAGCTCGTCTTAAAAGGGTCTCTTCATGGTCTCCTCTCCTCTTCTTTCTCCTCCTCTGGGTCTTTAAGCCACGACGTGCGAGAGCAAAAACAGCCCGGGAGGAGACTGAGCCAGAGTGACATTCCTCGCTGACGGCAGCCATTTTGGGGGCCAAACGGTCACAACGTCGTCAAGAGAAGCCATTCGCCAGGCAGAAGCTGCCTTAAAAGTGTTACACAGACACTAAATGCCAGGGAAATAGGTTTCAGTCTACCAATGCCACTGGGGATCATTGCTATGGCACAGACTTTACACGTCACAATGGAGTGTGTGTGGAGCGCACATCCAATATTTAACTGCTACTGGGTATAATTATTTATTTTTTAAACAAAAAAAAAACAAGTCAGCTAGGCTCACTTTAACATAATTCACTTTTAGTGTAACACATTTGTAGAACGGACTTCGCAACTGCCACACAAATCAGGAAGTATGAACGAAGCACCAAACATGATGTCAGATCAGATCGACATTGTCTGAAGAAGAGAGTGTTGGGTGACAACAGGGCACTGAATTTGAAAATTGACACAGAAATGTAGTATTAGCAGAAAATACCCTCATTCTCTCTCTCTCTCTCTGAGGTGAGTCAATGAGCTATTTCTACACGGAAACAATTATCACACTTTGGTTGTGGTAATACCCAAGCTATTACTTATAAATCTACGTTTTACGCTGCCTGATGCGAAAACCGAAACACCTTGGTTTCAGTGCACTTCCTCCTCCTCCCGGGCCTCTTGTAGCTCAGCTAGCTAAGAGACTGTAAAACTCAGCTGTGCGTCACTGGTGCAACACGAACACAGCTCTCTCTCTCTCTTCAGCTCTAACTGCTGTTTCCTGCCTGCCCTCGGCTCTCGTAAACAAGTTCATATTGCTAAGTCTTTCATGACCTCGGCCCTCACAAGTCATGTGATTAGACCTTGCCTTCGACAGGTTCCTGTTGGATTGGCTTTTGAAATGGCCGTTGTGTCGTCCCAATCTGTAACACGGTGATACTAGTAACAAAATGGTTACAGTAACCACCCCTGTGAAAATCTCACTTCTAAAAGTTCACAACAAACACTTTTTTTTTCACTTTTTATTGATAACCAGTGAAAAAAGTGTCTATTGATCGTTTCCACACTGTCAACACTATATTCCATACTGGCCCACGAGGGCTCTGGCCAAAAGTAGTGCACTATACAGGGAATAGGGTGCTATTTGGGACATCGACATCGGAATCACAGCACAACAACGGGCTGTCATGTCTAGCTAGCTGACTTCCAGAGAACATTTGTGTTTAACTAGTGTTCCTTGTTTCTGAGAAACTGGAAGGAAACGGCAGAACCATAAAAGCAACAGAGCTGCCAGGGCAGTGGGAGGATGGATGGGAGGACGTAACATGTTTTTATAGACCTGATTACTTGTGCAGGAGCATTTTCATCACGTCGTAGTTACATTTAGTGCACATAGGCTTTCGAGAGATTATGGCCTAGGAAACTAGACCTGCAGAAATCAGATGTTCAACAATAGGCTTGATGTGTATTCAGTGTTCATCTACAAGGTGATCCCTTAGAAGTGAGCAGGGACAGCCTGCTGTAAGACATGACAGCCATCCATTGTAAATGGGCATCAACTAGAATGAATCCCTTGTCGCGGTGACCATTACACATATGTCACATACAGTATGGCCCCCAAAATGTCTTACACAAGAGTGGAGATCGAAGTGCAGGGAAGCGGACTTAAGAGGGTTGTGTAAGAACGAGAGTCAGTCACACTAGATGCATCGGAAACTTGAGATTTTACTGTGAGCTCATAGACCAAACAAGCAACTCTCCTTAAGTTTTGTTTGCATACCACCAAGAGGTGTCGGGAACAATTTTAAAGGAACGTTTCAAATGTTTAAAAAAATAATATTACTGTTCCCTTTAAAACTTCAATAGAAGCCCCAGCAGCGACAAATACAATCATGGTTTTGTCTGTAATATCCTAAGGCTCCCTTCACTAAGGGCATGCCGAATAGGCAGAAACACATTAAAACAACTACAAAAAAAGTGGGGTTCAACAGGGATGGAATTGATTCTAGTTTAGATATTTAAAAAGACCCTGCCTCGACAACAAAAAATACCAGACTTGAGACAGAAATCTCAACCTAAAAGTCCTAGTTAAAAGGGATGCACTATAGGCCTAGATTTGCGGGGTCGCATAAGTAATTAACGTGAGCATAAAGTGATCAACAGCAGTACCGGCTAATCCGTAGCTACAGCATGACGGAAAGAGCAGAGTAGTTGTAGTGACAGGCGAGAGCAGACAGCGCAGACAGCTTGAAGACCAATAATAAGCGCATTCTAAAAACGGAGGCTGTGGGAGTTCCAGGCTGCCACACCACCACGACAAAGCCTCTCCACCACAGTCGATCTATGGAGGGGAGCTGAAGAGGGCTGAGAGAGGCTGGAGAGAGAGAGACATGTTTCAGGGGTTCAGATAAAGTGATCAACTGTCTGAGAGAAGGATGGGTGTAAAAGAGAGAGGGAGAAATTGATTGGCTATGTGCGCGAGTGAGTACGCACTTCATTAGACTTTTCAGTCTGGGAGAGACATCCTGAATCAACCCCCCCCCCGCTCTTTCTCCCCCTTTTCCCTCCTTCCATCCCACCAAAACTCATCCACCGTTAACTGCACTCTATATTCTCTCCATTGCCCTCCTTCCCTTCCTCCTCTTTCCAGTCCACCATCCTTCCTCGCCTTTCCCTCCTTTTCCTGGCTGGCGCAGTTCACACTTGCAAGTGCCCTTGTAGGAGTCTCTCCCAAACACCAGGAAAAACATGTAGAGGAGAAAACACAATAACAGCAGGCTCTAGCCTAGCTTCTTTGTGTGTCTGAGAAAGTCATTAGCTAAGCGTGTATCCAAAAGGACTAAAAGCCTCCAAAAGGCCTCCCTCACAATGCAATGTTTGCAGGTGCAGAGATTAAACTGGATTCTTATGAACTGTGACATTGGAGTGTAATGACTATATGGTATCCTTCAGGGTTGGGCTCCATTCCATTTCAATTCATGGTGTGGATAGAAATTCAAAATTCCCCTAGAAAATAAATGGCTTTTGAATTGACTCAAGAGGGAGGAAGAGTAAGAAAGAAAGAAAGAAAGACACACACACACACGATAAAGAAAGAGAGAAAGCAGTCAGTCAGAGCCAGGTAAAGAGCTATAAAGAAAGGACAAAAAAAGAGAGCAAAATAAAGAGAGCATTAGAAAAACACAGAATGAACGAAAGTAGCAGGATTGAATCAAGTTTCTGGAGCATGTTGAGACAGAGACCAGGGTGTGAGTCATAACTAGTGAGGGGGTTGCCAGTTGTCCCCTACTGTAACCTTCCTTGGACAGCCTCTATAAGAACTAGGCTAAATCAAACCCAAGCGCTTTAGAAATTGTGGATTGAAAAGGTCCAGTACTGGCAACCCTGCGTTTTGCTTTGAGAAAAAAAAAAAAAAGTGAGCCATAAGTAAGTCCTGCTTTAGATGACATTGGTGTTGATATCTTGGTAAAGAGGCAGATTAAACACGGGGTATTGTGCAGGAATGCATTGAATGTGTTGTGTCAGACAGCCCAGCAGACAGACAGGTAAATATGGTGTCAGAAAGAAGGTACGTATGTACAGGGGAGAGGAAGAAAAAGCCATGATTGCGCCACAGACAGAAAATTATTAATATAAATGTGTGAGTAGGAAAGCGAGATAGAAACAAATGAAAATGAAAGTTGCCACAGTTTAGAGAGTGACAGGGGAAAGCCATTCTCCAGGAGAGAGAGAGAAAGAGAACAAAACAATGATTAACATTCAGTGTAAAATGTCATTTAAGTAGATTCATTTGCAGAGATTTGTTTTGCTTGTTAGCGCATAATGGTCATGGCCTTTGGTAGAAATCTGATCCTGAAACAGAGCAGCGATTGGAGTTGCCTGGGCAACAATCACGTCAACAACCATTAATAAGGTCAAAGCCTTCCCTGAGACTGATGGCTTGATTTACCGTGTTCACATGGTCATCAAACTACAATAGGTTGTTTATTTAAAGACCGCCATAACACAAAGTTTGGTTATTGATCTACACTTGCAAAGTGTACCATCTTGTTGATCTTGGTTCATTGTATATTTCTGAATCTCGGATTCCAACATGGCCACCCTTCCCTGTATACACTAGTAAGCGTTGCTGTTATCGAATAGAGATGTAGCAGTAATGTGGCTAGCTTCACATCGTGCCACGGCATGGCAAGTATGAGGTTCAAGTTGAATGCACAAGGGCTAGTCATTAACCAATAGCTCACTGGAGAGGTTTTCTATAAGGCTAGGTGCTTTCATGGGTCACTTGAGTGAACGTAAGCCAAATCACATTGTCATACTTCCTTGACCAGTTACATTTAACTCAAATGTGAGAAAGCTGCTAGATAGAGGTTTGATGAAGGAATTTTTCTTTTTAAATGTTTCTTTTCTTTTCACTTTTTTTTCTCCCCAATTTTGTGGTATCCAATTGGTAGTAGTTACAGACTTGTCTCATCGCTGCAACTCCCGTATGGACTCGGGAGAGGCGAAGGTCGAGAGCCATGCGTCCTCCGCAAACACAACCCAACCAAGCAGCACTGCTTCTTGACACAATGCCCATCCAACCCCGAAGCCAGCCGCACCAAGGTGTCAGAGGAAACACCGTACACCTGGCGACTGTGTCAGCGTGCACTGCACCCGGCCCGCCACAGGAGTCGCTAGTGCGCGACGAGACAAGGATATCCCCCCCCATGGGCCTCCTGGACTCGAACCCAGAATCTCTAGTGGCACAGCTAGAATTGTGATGCAGTGCCTTAGACCACTGAGTCACTCGGGAGGCCTGAAGGCTAACTATTTTAAGGAGAAATTATAGGAAATGTTTTTATTTTTGCTACAATGAGAGCCAAGAGGCACTGGGTAGTCTATTAATCATTATTACACAATTGTTTCATTGTAACCTTATGACAGGGATGTAAAGGGTTACTAACTTACATCCCAGCGGAATTCAGACCCTGCAACGCCCAAAATGACACTCCAGCCTCTTAAATCGATGCGGCACAAACAATCCATTCTCACCATCCTCCTCTAAATGTCAGACTCCGCTAACTGGGAGAAAACACAGAAGAGATCACTTAACGTTACTCAAATGAAGATAAAACAAGTCGTGGCTTATGGCAGTCAGTGCTTAAGACAATGCCTATTCTTGGGGCTATAAAACAAAACACAGCCTTGGATTGAACGTCCACAGTCATACGGTTAAATGCTGTTCCCATCTCACCCCGACGGCAAGGCACTCAGACACACGCTATAATTTTGTTTTCTAAAAGCACAGGATCAGCACACCTGGATGGAGAGCATGTTAAGAGCCTCGCTCAAGGGGCCTAACGGTAGGGCGATGTCTTTTAACGTGTTGAACCCAGCAGGCCTCCAGTGGCACAAACAATTCCCACATTTTTGCACTGCCCAGCCCAGGGTTCAATCCGGCCACCGAAAGGTCCAAGTCCTTAGCAGCTGGGCTACCCACTGCCCATGACGCATGTACAAAAGCTGTGTGCGCTTGACAATGTTTCCCTGTGACCTGGCTTTGTGTCAGGCTTCTGACTGTGACAGCACCTGAAAGTAGATTTGTTTTGTGGGGAACATGCTGGAGGTAGAAGAGATCGGAGTAGGCCTACGTAGAACTGCAGAATAAGTCCTGAGGGGAAAAACAGAGTCTGCTTGCTGTCAATGCCTAACCTGTTTCGGGTTGTGATTTAACCAAGCCAAAGTCAATATTTCATAACACCATATCCTATAAATCGCCGCTTTAAATCAGGCGAGTTACTGTGCCATTACAGTCAGCAGCGGAATAAATCCTGGGAGAAGTAGGAGGTTAAATCATCACATGGAGTGCTGAAGCACAGCCAAGACCAGTTCATTTGACCCCATACACTGACTGGGGGTACAGTACAGTACATCGCTGAAGTTAGAGCGTTTGTGAGGTTGTGTCTTGTACAGTAAGAATGCCTCTACTTCCATAATGGAGGTAGAGGTCTACATGACTACCAAGATGGCCGCCTCAAGGCCAGGAATAACATTCTTCCTCCCCCATTCGAAGCGCGTTTCAGTTCAGGTACTAGTCAGGGCGCGTTTCAGTTCAGGTTCTAGTCAGCATAGACTGTTAAACAGCCACCACTAACATTGAGTGGCTACTGATGAGCGTCCACAGAGGAGTAGGCTCTCTCTAACATGAAGGCACGAGACAAAGACGATACAGTAACCGTGGATGAGGAGCGTCACAACCCCCATGAAGGCCCAAAGACGATACAATTCTGAAGAGCAGGCAATTCAAAAAGTATCGGAGTGATGGAATGAGGTTCGCAGATAATTAGGATCAACAGGAGCTATCATTCACACAGACAGAACACTGTTGGCAGGCTGGTAGAGAGACTCCCAAGGTTAGGTTAATGAACCAGAACAAATACAAAAGCATCTGTTTAAATTGAGTTAAGGCCATTAATACAGTAACTGTTCTGTATGAGTAATATTGTCTAGAAGTGGTATAGAAAGAGTTAAAGAAAAACCAGCCTGGAAAGTGGAGAATAATAACATGCTGTTTGTGAGCAATACAATTGGAAGAAATGGAACATGCTCTCTGTCCCGTTCCTGTTCTTGGAGGTTCTACTCGGAACTCAGAAGCAGTCCTCAATAATTCTGCTAATAACTCCTGCCTTTTGGATGCAAACCGCCGTCGGCAAAAGAGCAAACACGTCAGACGGCGGCACAAAATGTCTGTTGTGGCACAATCTGTAGGTAAAAATACCACCCACTGTGGAAACAAAGAACCAAAAAGCTATGCTGTAATTCTGAGGTGTGAACTGGCACAATGGGACTCACAGCATAGCCTATTTCCTGTTGAAGATTTGGGAGAAAGGAAAGAGAGACAGATTTTTTAAATAATCCTTCTCTCCAAGGGAGAGGGGAATGGCAGACTGAGGCGAGGGAGGGAAAGAGAGGGAGGTCTGCTGTGCTGCTCAGACATGCCATTGGTATTGTTCTCCTCCTCCTCTTTAATACTATACACCCAGTTTCTCCAAACTCACTGACACAAAATACACACAGCTCACCATTCAACGCCATCACACAGTCCACCCATAGACATATGGAGAATCGATTTAGACCACGTGTCAAACTCGAGGCCTGTGGACAGGATCCGGCCAGTGACACATTACTATTTGTCCCGCGCAATGATATAAGTTGTCAATTCATTTTGGGCCGCTTCAATACGGCCCGGGTTGCTCCGCAGTACAAGTCACCGCCAACGTGCTGAACGCCAAACAGCAGTTCATTGCCACACACACACACACACGAGCCAGCCAGCGCACTGTATCATATCATCACTAACGGCACTGACCAAATCTTCTACCAGACCGAAATGTTTAAAAGTTGTTGTCGCTAAATGTCCATGCCTACAGAAAATGTCATCTTGGTTGTCAAAAAGTTTGAAGATAAAGGATTTACACGGGAGTATGAATTACAACAGGACACACAGGCGAGTATAAATTTGTCATCTACTTTATGAAATAACAGCCTGATTGAATTCACCGATGCCCGCGCAATGTCAATTGCGCTGCTATCGTGCGTCACATTTACCGCTCGCAGTGGAGGGAAAGTGTAGACACATCACAGTCCTAGCTAAGGTTAAAAAAATGTTGCAGTCTGGCTTCGGTTTTTAAAGCTTTACAATGAATAACAACCCCCCCCCGCTAATCACCTACAGTACATTTTGAGTATACAGCACCGGTGATCCATGCAGTGCAAAAACAATGAAAAACATGTTTTAAGTTGAAATGTTACAACAACTTACAGCTAGGTTTGTGTTATTTGGAGTGAAATGCTTTTTGATTAGGGTTGCAGCATATTATGCACATCTGCAAGCATAGCCGCAAAGGCTGGACATATTTCTGTGTGCTTTAATATGTTTTAAAAAAATGCTATATACAGCATCCTGAGAGGACATTTAGACTGTAGCCTAGGGTATGATGTGGATTTGGAACTCTGAATAGCCTTCTATATGTCACAAACACAGAACTTCAGTACATTGGTCCTGTCTGGTGACTGGTCTTATAGGCTACTAACTAGCTTAACCCAAACAATGAGTCATGAGAGGTTCACCCTTTTGACATTCTTATACAAATGACATTATCGGTGTCATCATCAGGTGGTGACGAGGGGACCGGAACTGGAGACGTTAAGACTTCCTGTCTACTGACACTATTGACGCCCTCCCCCCTTCTAAGCCTTAGGCAACATTGTAACCAAGGCTGCCCGTTTAAGACTATAAAAAGACCCGTCATGGAATGATGGAACTTTGATAACGATCGAAATGTGAACAGAAAGGCTGCTGACTGAAGAGCACAGTCTGCATCGGAAAGATAAGGGCCTCTGCGTAACGGGGAGAGAAACAGAAGAAAAGATCCACGTTACGGCAGCGTGACGTCTATGGTACAGTATGTCCACCTAACCTAAGTGGCCTCCAGACCTGCCCCCCTGCAGCGCCACCCTAGCATCCTGACACAGGGAGACGTCTTTAAATAACCCTGCACGGCAGTACAGAGGCTCTAAGAATCAAGCAGTGGATTATGGGAACGTTCAGAGCGGTAGACCTCTATTTATAAACACTAGGGCGTTCCGCTAATCTGTTTGACTACTTAGACTGTGGCACTGTACAAGACAATGGACCAGGTTATGGGACTATATACCGCTTATACCCCGATGCTATGGATAGATGTTGATGAGAAGGTCATTTGTTCAAATAAGTCATTTCCTTTGGAATGCATGTGCTAGATCTACCAACTGAGACGACATACCCCCCCACCCAGTCCTAGGGCTCCCGAGTGGCGCAGTGGATTAAAGCACTGTATCTCAGTGCTTGAGGCGTCACTACAGACATCCTGGTTCGATTCCAGGCTGTATCACAACTGGCTGTGATTGGAAATCCCATAGGGCGGCACACAATTTACCCAGAGTCATCCGGGTTTGGCCAGTAGGCCGTCATTGTAAATAAGAATTTGTTCTCATTAACTGACTTGCCTAGTTAAACAAGGTAAAAAAAAAGTTTTTTTATTAAAAGTTGCATCAAAAACAGTATTGTTACTTACACAATCACGGTAGCTGGGGGTTAGTTGGACACGAATAATCTACCAGATGTATTGAAGGATGTCAGCTTGTAATACTACAGATGGCAGCCAGTTTTAGTCAACGTGAGGAAGGTTAGACATTGACCTGTTACAAGACAGTGTCTGCAGGTTCAGATCCCTGCAGACACTAGTAGCCTACAAAACTCACTAACTGCCTGGTACTCAGTACTCTATTGTCCCTCTAATCACTCTGACATCAATGCAAATGTAATCGAAAATCTAATAATCACTTCATGAGCTCTTGTTGCGGAACATTTCAATTGGCTATGCAATTGCGTGAGAAAACAGAGTGATGGCCTCTACTAAAAAGAGGAGGATCCCATCAGCTTTCTATATGCTAGGAATACTATATTTATTTCTCAACTTTCCTAATATTAAGCACATTTCTTCTCTTTACAACAGGAGTATAACCTACCTGGCTGGCATGAAAAGGAACCACAGGAAAAGTGTCCTCCATTTGGTATTTTGATGACATGCATTTTTTTCCCTCTGCCCATTCCCGAAAGGTTTCACACATATTTGATATAGTATATGTAAAGACAAGATTAAATCAAGAACAGTCTGATGGGTGACAACATTAGCCTATCACTTGTGAATTATATATTATCACCTGTGAATGATGCCCAGTTTGCAGTAAGGCAAGAAACACGTTTTTTGCAACTTTTTCAAATCATTGTTGCACACCTCATGTAGCCTAGCCTATAGGCCTATATGTTTTGATTAGGTTTGTATCACAACTAAAGTAGCCAAATAACTTCTTAAAATTAAGTACATTAAATCAGCTTTACAATGGGTTTAGAGCCTAACTGGCATACATACATACACAGCACAGGTTTTTCAAGTTTGGGGAAGATAATTCTCACCATAAAAACGCACCTTTTATAATAAAAGCATAACATGCATGATCACATTTGTGGTCACGTTTGAGAATGGTGTTTTCCCCACTAATGGGGTGGCAGGGTAGCCTAGTGGTTAGAGTGTTGGACTAGTAACCAGAAGGTTGCAAGTTCAAACCCCTGAGCTGACAAGGTACAAATCTGTCGTTCTGCCCCTGAACAGGCAGTTAACCCACTGTTCCTAGGCCGTCATCAAAAATAAGAATTTGTTCTTAACTGACTCGCCAAGTTAAATAAAATAAGAATAAAACATTTTTTTTAAATAAACTTATAGCCTACTGCCACGTGCACATTGCTGTGCTTATAATGTCAAGAAATAGCCTAATAGTTCATCAACATTCAAAGCTAAATGTTCTGATCTGTTATGTCAGCCTCATTGCTTAAAAAACATTTTTTTTATGCTAGTGGTTGTATTAATCTGTAATCTATCCCATCCCACAACTGTCTCAGACTATGTTTGGAATACTTCTTTCTCGCACAGAATATATAAACCTTTTTACTAGGGGGTTAGTAGATTGACATAGGCTAGTGCTTTTGCTGTTCGTTAGGCCTACTCATCTTGTTGGCTGACGAATAGTACGTGGACAGTTATTCCAATATCTTCAATATGCACCTCGGAATTGGATAAGGTTGCGTCCCCACAGTCATGTCCCCAACTTCACCCTAAACTGCCCCCACCTTCCCTCTCTACTGCTTCCTCCCTTTGAGAGGATAAGAGGGGCCGCCCAAGTCTGTCTGGGATCAGGAAAAACTTAACAGGGTCTCTCACAAATCACACATGCAAGGATGGACAGAAACAAACCCTCTCATCCACATACAAATACTCAACCACACTTGAATAGGCATTGTCGTGTCTTTGGCTATGCCGGATTACGTGATATGACATGCTATTCTATGTAAAATCATTTCTCTGTAATTAATATCACCTGATTGAGCTAATCATGTAAATGTAATTAACTAGAGAGTTGGGGCACCACAAAATAATACTTATAGAGCTGTTATCCTCCGAATAAACTCTTAAAGGCCTAGTAATATTTTACATCAAGAGCTGTCAATATTAATCGTCACCTTAATTCAGTCTCAACCAAGAATTTACAACTTTCAGATATCTTCATGAACCCTGGCTAACAAGTTGAATCAGCAATACAACATTGGATTTAATTATTTATTTACTAAATACCTAACTAATCACACAGAATTACATATACAAATAATGAATTATATAACTTAATTACAAATTACGTCATAAAGGAAAACATCCCTAGAGGGCGGAACAGATAAGACAGCTGGTTACACAAAAGAAAAGGGCTGGGTTTGAGTGAAAGAGCGGGATGACTGTGCTATCGTAAATACAGTACCTTATGCATTCTAAATTACCACCCATTTGGAAAAGGAAAATGCAATAAATATTTACTCTGAGCTGCGCTTCAGTAGGTTGGTGGTAGATGGAAGGCCGTGTTGCCAAACCGAGTCCTTTGAAGAATGTCTCTGGTGGTCAATTGGATACGTTGTAGTAACGTCGTTGTGTGATAGACGGGATACTCTGTCTGTTCCTTCCTAACCCTCGTTTGCAGCTGCTGTTGCTAGCTCAACTGCTAGGAGGTATCACTTCATTAGTGAATAAGAGTTCAAAGTTCATACCATTCGCAACCAAAGCTCACGCTGATGTGAATTATCTGAGAGTTCAAAACAGGAGGTTACATTTTCGTCAAGGCTTTATATAGCGGAGCGAGAAGGGTGTGTCTGAAAAGTTTTATAACCCATGACTCTTCACAGGGGCGGGCCACTGATTGAGCAGAGCCCTAACCTTATGAAAACCCAATTATCATATTTTAGAAGCTAAAATCATATTTCATCCCATCACGAATAATTTCATATTCAAACATTTAAATTGAACAACAATTCCATGTGAATCCGATAACTCTGATGTGTTGATTTTCCACTGTAGAGTTTATGTCATCTTATCATTGATAAGAATGTCTCAGATGACAACCAAACTGACATCATATTCATTAAGTACCACTGCATATGTTCAATTGGTCGGATTACCAGAATATAGTTAATTTCCCCCCACCTTCTGATGTTCCCAGAATCTCTATGTTAACCAAGGGGTTTGCAAATGTAACCTCAGTAGGGTAGAGAGGAAAAAGGGGGGGGAAGAGGTATTTATGACTGTCATAAACCTACCCCCAGGTCAACATCATGACAGCATGTACACAATGAACATGTGTGCGCATATAAACACACAGTTTGGACCAACTCACAGAGCTGTCAGTTTATGCATGTACCAGACTCTCACTGATCTGAGATTGGGCAAATTATTTTACAAGGTAAATTGACTGAGAACACATTTTCATTTACAGCAACAACCTGGGGAATAGTTACAGGGGAGAGGGGGATGAATGAGCCAATTGGAAGCTGGGGATGATTAGGTGGCCATGATGGTATGAGGGTCAGATTGGGAATTTAGCCAGGACACCGGGGGTAACACACCTACTCTTACGATAAGTGCCATACGATATTTAGTGACCACAGAGAGTCAAGACTGTTTTAACGTCCCCTGTGAAAAACAGCACCCTACACAGGGCAATGTCCCCAATCACTGCCCTGGGGCATTGGGATATTTATTTAGACCAAAGGAAAAAGTGCCCTCTACTGGTCCTCTGGCCCACTTCCAGCAGCATCTGGTCTCCCATCCAGGGACTGACCAGGACCAACCCTGCTTAGTTTCAGAGGCAAACCAGCAGTGGGATGCAGGGTGGTATAACATAGGGGACTGAAGGAATGTACTGCCAGCCAGCTGACACAGACAAACAGCGAGAGGGAGAGAGAAAGAAAGCGCAGGGGCTAACATGCCCTAAATGCAGAGGGACTTGGTGTTTATTCTCAGCTCTCCACCATGGAAAGTAAAAATTGTGTCTGATAAGAGTGACAGCATGCCTGCTTACAGGAAGAGATGGAGCATATATTAAGTTTGCATGTCATATTACGGTGCTTTCACTGTCATTGAGGTATGAATGCCATATCAGTCTGAAAAATCTAAATAATCAACCACTGAGAAGAAAAAGCAAAGGCAGGCCTGAACAGGATAAGAGTAGTAGCAGCTGAACATTTATAAATAATATCACCATAATCAAGAACAGATAAAAAAGGTTGACTAAATAATCTGCCTCCTACAGTTTAGAGAAAGGCACAATCTGTTTCTGTAAAAAAAGACAACTTTAAATCTCATCTTCTTAATTAACCAGCTCATCTGTATGTTAAAAAAAAAGTCAAATCCATATCAATCGAAATGCGGGAACACGTTCGATTGGAGAATCATCTAACGAGGGAACGTGTAGTTAAACTCTCATAAGAATGTTTCAGATTAAAAACAACATGTATTTAGTTTTGCCCATATTAAGTTTTCAATCAGCAAGGGATTCCTGCATAGCTATAAAATCTGACTGTAGTTTTGAAAATGCCAGATCAACAGTCGGGTCAATAGCATTGATAATATAGTATCATCCGCATATAGATAAAGTTTTTTTTAAAGTACAGATTGACTAATGGTGTTTATAAAAATATTGAAGAGAACAGGTCCCAAAATGGAACCCTGTGGTACACCTTTATGTACATCAAGAAATTCAGACTTAGTCCCATCAATCACGATAGCCTGAGTTCTGTCACTAAGATAATCATGAAACCATGAACAGGCGTCAGAGCTCAGGCCTATTGAGGACAACTTATTCAATAAATGAGCATGATCAACAGTATCAAAATCTTTGGGCAGGTCCACAAACAAAGCAGCACATTTAATTTTAGTGTCTGAAGCATTGAGAATATCATTAACTAATATGTTTGCTGTAATAGTACTACGTCCAGGCCTGAACCTGACTGGTTTACATTCGTAAATACATTTCTCAGTTTTAAAAAATAGCAAAGTTGTACATTTACCAAGGATTCAAACATATTAATCATACAAGGAAGCCTTGAAATGGGGCAATAATGATTAAGATCACTACTATCCCCGCCCTTATGGAGTGGCAGAACAAGAGCTGATTTCCATACTTTTGGAATATATTCTGACAACAATAAAAAATTAAATTTAAAAGTGGGTTTGAGCCAACAATGATGGACGCTGCACACTTAAGCAGCCCAGGTTCCAATTGGTCGGCCCCTGTGGATTTCTTGTTGTCTATTGCTAGAAAAGCATCCAGGACTTTCTTTTCTGTAAATAGCCTAAAAGAAAAGTTTTGACTATAATTTCTCTGATCATTCAGCAAGTTTCCCCAATCAGCATCCAGCCCAATATCATTGTGAATAGGCTTACAAGTAGTTATTTCAAAGAGATACCCGCTGAAATCAAATGATGATTAAATGCATCAATGATGGCATTTTTCCATAATGAGGCCAATGTCTGAATTTAATTTGTTATAGTGCACTACTTTTGACCAGGTCAGTGCACTATCTAGGGAATATGGTGCAATTTGGGATGCAGACCTCCAGTGACCCAGAAACTCTGGAGCTGACTGAGAGGAGAATGGACCTGCCTGTTCTGTCCTTATCTATGCAAAAAGGACAACACGGGCAATTCAACAAGTCATCCCCATGGACTGCTGAATACCTAACTGAAATTCATTCTCTTCACGGAGTGCCCTCACCTTGGCTAAGAGAGGGAGTCAGTCAGTCACCCATGGTATGGGAATATGAGTAAGTATCAGGCAATACTGCAGACAAAACAAGACACTCATATACAGCACAGTTTATCAACAATGGAAGCTGACCGCAGAATGAACTCCCAGGTGCAGTAAATGTGTCATGGTTAAGCCACACCCTTGGTTGAGTTAAAGCCGTAACATCATAACAGGGTCGATAGGTCAGAAAGGACACTTAAGATGCTGAACTGTCATCATCTGTTCTTGCACAGGTCAGATCAATTCAATGTAACATTCAAAAGTGCAACAGCAATGGCTATGCAGAGATAGGTGGTCTAGTAGACTTAACAAAATCAAACCTTCCACTCTACACTGATGGACTAGCCTATATGATAGCGCTCTATCCTCCTCCACTGAGGAATAAAGGGATATTGCTTGCTGTGACAGCAAAGTCATGGCATGCCACTACACGTGTCACAAGCGGCTGTGCTTAAGGGTGGCCTACTGCGAAGCAGTCAATCCTTTACCAGGATTACAAGGCTGTGCTGCAAATCTATTGTGCCCTAATCACAATCATGAAATCTCAGACACTCACTGACTGAGAAGAGGTGAAGATATATTTTAAAGGCAAAAATTGCTACTGAAAATCCCTCTCACATAACATATCGTTACAGTGATATGGTGGCTGCCCGGTTGGTTATCATGCTGTGCATGGTGGGGAGATGAAATCCACACTACCTGCTGGTGGCATTTAATGGCAAGTCACCAAGGGACAGGAGAGAAAGGCCATTGGCATAACCATCTGACATTTCATAATGACGACATGCAGTAGCCTAGAGCTAATCTCTACCTACCGACATTTTATGTAAACAATGTAGTTGTGGTTCAGACTGAAGCCCATGAGAACACCTGGCCTATACCTGGCAGGAAATTACATATCATTGGAGCAGCAGTCAGCATTAGGAATTTTAAAAATCAATTTTCTACGCCCGGCTTTTTTGAGATACCATAATATAACATACAGATCTCAGAGGAATTAAGCTATGGAATGATGAACCCGTCTGGTGTCAAGGCAGGAGGAACAAGTCTATCCCGCTGTCAGGACTACTAGGTAGGCCCTCAGTGTCAAGCAAAGTCATGAATGCTGACCAAGCCAAAAAGAGATTTCACAAGTTGTCAGTCACTTAGTCATACATAGAGCAGCTCACACAGTAGTGTTCTGCAGTATTTCTTATTTAACCTTTATTTAACTCGGCAAGTCAGTTAAAGAACAAACTCATATTTACAATGACGGCCTAGGAACAGTGGATTAACTGCCTTGTTCAGGGGGAGAACGACAGATTTTTACCTTGTCAGCTCGGGGATTTGATCTAGCAACCTTTCGGTTACTGGCCCAACACTCTAACCACTAAGCTACCTGCTGCACTTGCTGTTCTGGATACCGCTGCGGTGTTCAAACAGCTAAACCAATAAGTGGGACTGATATCCGGAAGTCAAAACCCAACACACAACATCTAGCTATTAGCTTCTATCTCTGATGCACTCCGTAGAAGTGTTGGGAAGTATCCAAATTTTCATACCGTTTCTGTACCATACCGGGGTATACGGTTATACCGGCAGTGATCACAAGACAGTGCACACATCTTTCCAGATGTAAAAAAAAGTACTGTCTTGAAAGAAAATGTTTAAAAATGCTAACAAACCTGGCAAATTGACATAGCGGACGCTAGCTAAATGCTAACAAGCGCAAGAGAACGTTAAACTAATTGCAAGGGAAAAGACACCCCAGCTCACGAAGTTGTACAACTATCTCAAAATGTTTGCTGTAAGCACAAAATAAATAATAGACAGCAGGGATCTTGATCCAGGAGGGGATTGATTGTCTCTGCTGTAACCAAGAAGCTTGATCTTGCAAGCTAGCAACTTAAATAAAAAGTTAACAAAAAAAATGCATGGCTGGAGCCCTGATCTGGAGAGAATGTGTTTGGCACATCTTAGATAGTTAAACTTATAGTTATAAGATATTTACCTGGCAAACATTAGAAGATAATTTCAAGTGTAACTTGATCACCTCTCTTAAATAATTAATTAAATAGTTAAAGTTTTCATAACAATCGTAAATCAGTATTTTTGGACACCGATTTTGCCGATTTTTATTTTTTTATTTAAAAAAAAAACTTTATTTAATCTTTATTTAACTAGGCAAGTCAGTTAAGAACACATTCTTATTTTCAATGACGGCCTAGGAACGGTGGGTTAACTGCCTCGTTTAGGTGCAGAACGACAGATTTTCACCTTGTCGGCTCGGGGGATCCAATCTTGCAACCTTACAGTTAACTAGTCCAACGCAATAACGACCGTTGCACTCCACAAGGAGACTGCCTGTTACACGAATGCAGTAAGCCAAGGTAAGTTGCTAGCTAGCATTAAACTTATCTTATAAAAAACAATCAATCACTAGTTAACTACACATGGTTGATGATATTACTAGATATTATCTAGCGTGTCCTGCGTTGCGTATAATCTGACTGAACATACAAGTATCTAAGTATCTGACTGAGCGGTGGTAGGCAGAAGCAGGCGCGTAAACATTCATTCAAACAGCATTTTTGTGCGTTTTGCCAGCAGTTCTTCGTTGTGCGTCAAGCAGTTCTTCGTTGTTTCCCTTGCTCTGCATGGGTAACGCTGCTTCAAGGGTGGCTTTTGTTGTTGTGTTCCTGGTTCGAGCCCAGGGAGGAGCGAGGAGAGGGACGGAAGCTATAGTGTTACACTGGCAATACTAAAGTGCCTATAAGAACATCCAGTAGTCAAAGGTTAATGAAATACAAATGGTGTAGAGGGAAATAGTCCTATAATAACTACAACCTAAAACTTCTTACCTGGGAATATTGAAGACTCATGTTAAAAGGAACCACCAGCTTTCATATGTTCTCATGTTCTGATCAAGGAATTCAAACGTTAGCTTTCTTACATTGCACTTTTACTTTCTTCTCCAGCACTTTGTTTTTGCATTATTTAAACCAAATTGAACATGTTTCATTATTTATTTGAGGCTAAATTGATTTTATTGATGTATTTTATTAAGTTAAAATAAGTGTTCATTCAGTATTGTTGTAATTATCATTATTACAAATACATTTGTATTTTTTAATTTTAAAATCAGCCAATTAAATCGGTATCGGCTTTTTTGGTACTCCTTTTTTGGTATTGGCGTTGAAAAATCACAATCGGTCGACCTCTAGTACATATCTACCTCAATTACCTCGTATCCATTGCCACCGACTAGGTACTGCTACCCCTTGTACAGTTGAAGTAAGAAGTTTACATACACTTAGGTTGCCGTCATTAATACTCATTTTTCAACCACTCCACAAATGTATTGTTAACAAACTATAGTTTGGCCAGTCGGTTAGGACATCTACTTTGTGCATGACAAGTCATTTTTCAAATAATTGTTTACAGACAGATTATTTTACTTAATCACAATTCCACTGGGTCAGAAGTTTACATACACTAAGTTGATTGTGCCTTAAAACAGCTTGGAAAATTCCAGAAGATGACGTCATGGCTTTAGAAGTTTCTGATAGGCTAATTGACATAATTTGAGTCAATTGGAGGTGTACCTGTGGATGTATTTCAAGGCCTACCTTCAAACTCACTGCCTCTTTGCTTGACATCATGGGAGAAATCAAAAGAAATCAGCCAAGGCTTCAGAAAAAAAATTGTAGACCTCCACAAGTCTGGTTCATCCTTGGGAGCAATTTCCAAAACTCCTGAAGGTACCACATTCATCTGTACAAACAATAGTACGCAAGAATAAACACCATGGGACCACGCAGCCGTTATATCCACATATATTATGTGGATATATTGAAGCAACAACTTGACATCAGTCAGGAAGTTAAAGCTTGGTCGCAAATGGGTCTTCCAAATGGACAATGACCCCAAGCATACTTCCAAAGTTAAGGACAACAAAGTCAAGGTATTGGAGTGGCCAAAACAAAGCCCTGAACTCAATCTGATGGAAAATTTGTGGGTAGAACTGAAAAAGTGTGCGAGCAAGGAGGCCTACAAACCTGACTCAGTTACACCAGCTCGGTCAGTAGGAATGGGCCAAAATTCACCCAACTTATTGTGGGAAGGTTGTGGAAGGCTACTCCAAACTACTCCAAACATTTGACTCAAGTTAAACTATTTAAAGGCTACCAAATAATAATTGAATGCATGTAAACTTCTGACCCACTGGGAATGTGATGAAATAAATTAAAGGTGAAATAAATAATTCTCTCTAGTATTATTCTGACATTTCACATTCTTAAAATAAAGTGGTGATCCTAACTGACCTAAGACAAGCGATTTTTACTAGGATTAAATGTCAGGAATTGTGAAAAACTGAGTTTAAATGTATTTGGTTAAGGTGTATGTAAACTTCCGACTTCAACTGTATATAGCCAAGTTATTGTTACTCATTGTGTATATATTATGTTTTACTTTATTGTTTCTCTATTTTCTTTCTCTGCATTGTTGGAAAGGGCCCCTAACACGAAACCCAAACTGTCTGCGCACGTGCGCCATCGTGCATGAATGTATTTTGTCCCCCCACACCAAACGCGATCACGACACGCAGGTTAAAATATCAAAACAAACTCTGAACCAATTATATTAATTTGGGGACAGGTCGAAAAGCATTTAACATTTATGGCAATTTAGCTAGCTTGCTTGCACTTGCTAGCTAATTTGTCCTATTTAGCTAGCCTGCTGTTGCTAGCTAACTTTTCTTCTCTTGATTTTTTATGCGATTGGCAACTTTCATAAATTAGGTGCATTGCCGCCACCGACCTTGTTCGTCTTTCAGTCACCCACATGGATATAACCAATGAGGAGATGGCACGTGGGTATCTGCTTCTATAAACCAATAAACGGATGGGAGAGGCAGGACTTGCACCATGATCTGCATCACAAATAGAACTGACTTCTACTTTAGCCCTTGGCAACGCAGTCGCTCGTTGGCGCGTGCGATGTTGCAATAATTGAATAATATAGATTTCTACATTTACTTTGCGACGCAAGCGGTGTAGTCAGCCTGTAAGTAAGCATTTCACTGTTAGTACACACCTGTTTACAAAGCATGTGACTAATAACATTTGATTTGAAGATGGAAGGAAGCATGTGGATGCTGACCTTTGCACAGGCTTTCACAAGTTGTTTTCACCAATACAGGAAATGCTAAGTCATTCAATTGTGTCAGTGTAGAGAAAATAGGCCAATGTGGGGGGGAAAAAATGGGGCAGTATCAACCAACACCTACTATGGCTTCTACACAAATTAATCAGACAGCATAGTCTTCTGAATACTACTGTCAAACAAATAATAAAACTACTCAAATACTATGCCTACAGGTAGAAATAATGGTCTACCACTACAGACATCTTCTGATCTCCACTTCAGACCAGCATTGATGTCTCTTTCCTTATCATCTCTTGATAAACTGTTCATCATTTCTACCCACCTGAACCAGAGACTCACCTTTATTGGTCCAGTGCTAAAGCAGATCTTCCTGTTCTCCGGCGGTGCTTCCTCCTCTGCAGGCAGTCCCGGGAGCTCAGAGCAGCTCGACTCTGGCTCGTAAGGCTCATCTTCCTCCTCCTCATCCTCATCCAGCTGGCTGCCGCCGGAGTCCTCTCCGATGCCGCTGTACGCGCTGATGTCCACCAGGTCGCCCTCCGAGTAATCATCCTTACGAGACTCCTCCTCCAGGCCATCCTCTTCCTGTCCCTCACACTGGGGCCCCTCCCCAGGCTCCTCCCTGTGTCCCCTCTCTCCCTCCTGGCTCCCTGCCAGGTCGCTGGGGCCCCCAGGGGCTTCTCCATTTTCTAGTGAGGCATGGACCTCGGCCTGCACCAGCCGGCTCCCTGCCTCGGGTGCGGAGGAGTCCTCCTGGTCCCTGGGTATGGGTTCTCTGCTAGGCTCGCCTCCTGTACTTGAGCCCCTGGCTTCCTTCCCTCTCTCCCTCTCAGACTTGGCTTCGGTAGAAGCAGAAGAGGTCCTATCCCCTGTTTGTGTACTTCCTGAGGAGCCGTCATCGTTTCGGGGAGCTGCTCTGTTCCTGGGGCTTCTGGGGGAACCCTCCTGGTCCAAGTGTTGGCTGCTCCCATCCCCCTGACTGCCTGGGGGCAAGACTTGCACCTTCCTGGCGATGATTTTGGAGTTGAGGCATTCTGCTGTTTTTACCGGAGTGGGGCTTTCTTCTCGGGAGGGCAACGGGGACGTGGAGGAGGGCCGGTGCAGGTTGTTCCTCAGGTCCCCCTTCTCGAAGACGGCGCTAAGCTGGCTTACGGTGGGCGACACCGCCTCACCGGCTCCCCCTACCGTATCCAGGCAGTCCAGAGACTCCGTGCTGCCGTTGAAGCGCACTACCACATCCAGCCGGCTGTCCTGGACAGCGGACGAAACCGGACGCTCCTTCTTGAGCAGGATGCGGTTGGTGGCCGACTGCTTCTCCTGCAGCTGGCGCTGCTCGAAGATCTTCCTCGTCTCCTGCAGCTTGGAGTACCCTGCTGATGCCCCTCGGGACCCACCAACTTTGCCGCCCTTGGGGTCAAAGCGGTTGACACGCTCGGAGACCGTAGCGCCCAGCTTGAGCAGGGCGCTATGGTTCACATCTTCGTTGAGGCTGCTGGCCCTGGGCAGGGACAGCCGCACTGCCTGGTCATTGGCCTTGGACGGGTCGTCCTCGTCGCCAGGTGACTGCATTTGCATGAACATGTTCTTGATGCGGTGGACATTAGAGCCGTACTGGCGGCGCCCTCTGCCAGTAGGCCGCGGCGGCTTGCCATCCTTGGCAGCGTCGTCCCCATTGGCGGCATTGTTCAGAGCGTCGTGGGCCTGCTTCAGAGCCTGGATGCCCGCCTCGTAGGCGTTCCTGTGGGGGGACGGGCTCCGGAGGGTGGAGCTGGCACTGCCCGCCGATGGGGGTTCAGTCTTCATCATGGTTAATCAAACTGAGCCACTGAGACTTGGAAGTAACAGCATAGCTCCTCTGTCTGTCTTCCTCCCCCTGGATGAGAAAAACAAACAAAACCACTCAATTTCACCTGAGGGAGTCTGCCTGCACATGGGGTAGACAGACACAAATGCAAGGACCACATTGAGCGATAGTGGGGAAGAGAGAGTGGGTTAGTGAAAACCAAAGGGAGATAGCAATTCTGCACACGAGAGAGGAAGGGAAGAATGGATAGAGGCTTGAAAAGGAGGAAGTTAGAGAAAAAATAAAAAGCTACACACGTGGGTGTGAGGGAAGTTTACTCTGACGTAAATAGGGAACAGTCTTGGGCACAGAAAATCCCCTATCTATTCACCTACACTTAAGGAGAAATGCAGTGAAGGATATGAGATATACATTATATGACTAGTCTAGGGTTTACAACAATAACACCAGATTGCAAATTGGAGTAGGGCTGGCAGAAATCTAACTTTTGCTGTGTCCCTTAGTCATTATATAATTTTGATCGCTAGGATTTTTATCAGCTGCCTTAAGATTTCAGGTCTCACCACCGACAGCAAAAGCTGCTGCAAAGTAGAAAGACACCTCTTTAAAGTTAACTGTATTACAATAATCCTCATTCTTGCAATCAGAGCCACGAGTCTGGCTGAGAGAGGAATACAAATCCAATGTCTTTAAGCTCACTCAAATACACTATTTAACCAACAGTATATGGACACCTGCTCGTCAAACACATTATTCCAAAATCATGGGCTTTAATATGGAGTTGGTCCCCCCTTTGCTATTATAACAGCCTCCACTCTTCTGGGAAGGCTTTCCACTAGATGTTGGAACATTGCTGCGGGTACTTGCTTCCGTTCAGCCACAAGAGCATTAGTGAGGTTGGGCACTAATATTGGGCGATTAGGCTTGTCTCGCAGTCTGCGTTCCAATTCATACCAAAGGTGTTAGATGGGATTGAGGTCAGGGCTCTGTGCAGGCCAGTCAAGTTCTTCCACAGTGATCTCGACAAAACATTTTTGCATGGACCTCTCTTTGTGCATGGGGGCAATTGTCATGCTGAAACTGGAAAGGGCCTTCCCCAAACTGTTGCCATAAAGTTTGAAGCACAGAATCGTTTAGAATGTAGTTGTATGTTGTAGTGTTAAGATGACCTTTCACTGGAACTAAGCCCGAACCATGAAAAATAGCCCCAGACCATCATTCCTCCTCCACCAAACTTTTCAGTTGGCACTATGCATTGGGGCAGGTAGTGTTCTCCTGCCATCTGCGAAACCCAGATTCATTCCTCGGACTGTCAGATGGTGAAACGTGATTCATCACTCCAGAGAATGTGTTTCCACTGCTCCAGAGTCCAATGGCAGCGAGCTTTACACCACTCCAGCCGACGCTTGGAATTGCACATGGTGATCTGACGCTTGTGTGTGGCTGCTCCACCATGGAAACCCATTTCATTAAGCTCCTGACAAACAGTTATTGTGCTGACGTGGCAGTTTGGTACTCGGTAATGAGTGTTGCAATCAAGGACAGACGATTTTTACGCGCTATGCGCTTTAGATCTTTGAGCTTGTGTGGCCTACCACTTCACGGCTGAGCCGTTGTTGTTCCTAGACGTTTCCACTTCACAATAACAGCACCTACAGTTGACCGGCGCAGCTCTAGCAGGGCAGAAATTTGACTAACTGACGGTGCCAAGTTGAAAGTCACTGAGCTTTCAGTAAGGCCATTTTACTGCCAATGTTAGACTATGGAGATTGCATGGTTGTGTGCTCAATTGTATACACCTGTCAGCAATGGGTGTGGCTGAAATGGCCAAATCCACTAATTTGAAAGGTTTCCACATACTTTTGTATATATACTGTAACTCAGACCATGTAATAGAATAAATATGCCTAATTGTTGTTGCAAATCATGTAAAACATATCAAGCTGGACCATGATTATGCAAATAACAGCCACAATGCCTTAATTCTTCAATCAGCAGCACTGCATTGATCCAGCTATTGTATATTTTATTTACAAAGAGAGCACAGTATCCTGCTACCACTACACATAGGCCTATGTTATGCAGACTGCTGTAGCCTACATGTCATGTATGATTTCAGTTGGATTTAAATATGCCTACTGTCTATGATGAGAATCTATTCAACATCAGGCCTAATTGAAATCGGACAGAGAATCCGGATATCCGCATTTGATCGTTGCTATTTCCATGAATGGAATAACCTATTGCAACAGCCTATATGAATTGATGGCACAAAAGGTCCTCCTCTACAAAACACGAACACAATCTACCCGTAGTTCTTTAGGCATAGAGCATGCTATTTTGTCAGTGACTCATCTTCTCGGCGTATAGACCACTCCGTCATATTGACACAAAATAGCCATTTTCTCAGCTTACAGTCCAACAACGGTACGATACATTGTACCAGGAAACGATAAGTTCCAAATAGGTACTCTGTAAAATGTAGCAAAGTTTGTCTGATGTGCAACGGAGCATCTAAAATGAACACATCATGGACTGTCATGTTATGATAGGTTTTTGTTGTGAGGAATAGCCTACCTGGCAGACAGACAGTTAGGATTAAGGAGCGCTTTAGTTTCGTCTGTTCGCTCTAAACGCTGGCACTACTCAACAAGCTATGTCTACACAGGACATTTATTGTGGAATACACTTTCATTAAACATCCCCGACAATAGCCTATGAGCGTCCGTCAAAACAACGTGAGGTCAAAAACATTAGGACCCTGCGGAAATGAAGGGCCTCGAACACCTCGCTTGCATGATGGCTGTATGTCGCTTCCTGCATCTTCTGCAGTCGGAATAACAGTTCTCTTTCTCTACAAAACGAGCAAAAATAAAAGCAACGAAAAAAAAGGAAATGTCGTTACGTCTTTACTAAGGTTTGGTTACCGTACCTTGCTCACCGTGTTTCACAGAGGTTGGTTCAAGTTACGATCGGTCTATTAGAGAATCCATTGTGTCCACGTTCTGTTTTCGCTTCTGATTCCCCCGCGATCGTAGCGAACTGATGATGCCTTCTCTCTCTCTCTCTCTCTCTCTCTCTCTCTCTCTCTCCCCTCCTCACTCCCCTCCATCCTCCCCACCAACAGCATATGGCATCACAGGCAACCTTAACCCTTGATGTAGAGCAAAACAAAATAGACTTTTAGATTCCCTCTATTTTATATTGTAAGAGACATGCCACTCGTGGCGACAAAAAAAAATAGGGACAACAATCGAACGGTTAGGCCTATGGATTATTTATTAGCCTGCTAGACCTGTGGGTTTATAGCCGATTTATAGCCGATTCAACTCAACTCCACGATTTATGATTGAGTTGAGCGGCGACTCGTGTGGGCGGACTGGAACTCCGACGTTACTTGAAAGGACGTTTCTATAAAAAATAAATACTCATTTCAGCACACAAATATTTACAAATGACATTGTTATGTATAATTGAGTTTATAGCCCCTTATAGCGCAAGACCATTAGGCATGCTGGTGACCGAAACGTCAAAAGCTACACTTTCAAATAGATCGATCTGAAATAAATTCAATCAAAGTATGGCCCAATGAAACGTTACACACATCCTAAAAGGTATCATTAAGAAGAGTAAAAACAATACTGGTTGTTAGGCTGTTCCTTGGGTAAATGCAACAAAAATGTGACTCGGCAGCGACCCCGTGAGGAAATCTGTGATCACACAAGAAGAACAATGATTTATGGTCACTATTCAAAAGCAATCACCACATTTGACAAAAACACAATTAACTATTTTTTGACGGGATGGTACGCTAGGCCTGTATTACTATTTGCGTGTTGTGTACAGTGCACAGCAGTGTACACAACAGCCAGTGGCACTTCTAAATGGCACCACTTTCAATTTGACACATCATCATAGGATTATCCAACCGCAATTATATTTTTGTCAGATCGTTTATGCGATGGTGATAAGTGTGACGAGTTTCTGTTCATTGGTTTGTAGTCAAATTTAAACAATCCTTTGAAGAATGTAACACTTCCATGCAAGCACCATTTGCCACGGGCAGCTGCTTTTTTTAAATGCTGGGATAAATAGGATTTCTCTTGAGCCTAATACCTTATTCCTAGATTACAACAAAAATCTCTTTATCGTTTATGGGTTTAGGGGTTCTAAGAAGGCCTAATCTAGATGAGATCTTTTGTTGAGTTTATCGGATAGGCAACAGGCGTTAAAGTGCCTTTTCATTACATTAAACATATGTTGTTTAGGAGTGTGTCCATTACCCTTCATTGATGTATACTGAACAAAAATAGAAATGCAACAATTTCAACGATTTTAATCAGTCAATTGAAATAATTTTATTAGGGCCTAATCTATTGATTTCTCATGACTGTGTAGGGGCACAGTCACCCAGTGGGGAGCCAGCCCAACCAATCAGAATTCGTTTTTTCCCCCACAAAAGGGCTTTATTACAGACATAAATTCTAGTCAGTTTCATCAGCTGTCAGTGTGGCTGGTCTAAGACTATCCCACGTGCGATCCCACGTGTGAAGAAGCCACATATGGAGGTCCTGGGCTGGTGTGGTTATACCTCATCTGCGGTTGTGAGTATGGTTGGACATACAGCCAAATTCTCTAAAATGACATTGGAGGCGGCTTTTGGTAAGCAAATTAACATTAAATTCTCTAGCAACAGCTCTGGTGGACATTCCTGCAGTCATCATGCCAATTGCATGCTCCCCCAAAACTTGAGACATCTGTGGCATTGTTTTGTGTGAAAAAACTGGCCAGGTAGAATCATTTTTGGTTCCAGGTAGAACTCTTTTGGGTTCCATGTAGAATCCTATGGGGAAACCCTTTAAGGTTCTAGATAGTGTATTTTTTTTCTCAGAGTGTAGGCTACTTGCACATATAGACTTATTTAGAATTTTCTGCCTTTATTTAACTAGGCAAGTCAGTTAAGAACAAATTCTTATTTACAATGATGGCCTAACCCGGCCAAACTCTAACCCGGACTACGCTGGGCCAATTGTAAGCCGCCCTATGGGACTCCCAATCATGGCCGGTTGTGATACAGCCTGGAATCAATCCAGGGTCTGTAGTCACACCTCTGGCACTGAGATGCAGTGCCTTCAACCACAGCGCCACTCGGGAGCCATAATGTATTTTAATTAAGGTATCTTTTGAAAAATGGATTATTATCTCGATGAGACTAACCTGGTAAAAATGAATGAAAAATTAGGAATAAACCAAGCCATCTCTTAAAATGCAGGCCTATCCCACTGAGCATTATAATAACATGCAGGATTAAAGAGAAACGTGTAATCTATGAGGGATGTCATTGTGTTATGGTTCATAAATTGATAGAGTCATCAGTTTGCACTTGGAGACACTTTGGAAAGTATCATGTCATAGGTATTTTTATGAGACGAAAATATAGGCATCTTTTCATAGGCTCTTACCATTGTGATTTGCTCACTCACCCTCTATAGAAAGAATACCATAGGCTATACAGTGCATTCGGGAAGTATTCAGACCCCTTGACTTTTTCTACATTTTGTTACGTTACAGCCTTATTCTAAAATAGATTCAATTAAATGGTTCCTCATCAATCTACACACAATACCCCACAATGCCAAAGTGAAACCAGGTTATTAGATATTTTTGCAAATTTATTAAAAATAAAAAACCTTATTTACATAAGTATTCCAACCCTTTGCTATGAGACTCAAAATTGAGCTCAGGTGCATCCTGTTTCCATTGATCGTCCTTGAGATGTTTCTACAACTTAGCTGGAGTCCACATGTGGTACATTCAATTGTTTGGACATGATTTGGAAAGGCTAACACTTGTCTGTATAAGGTTCCACAATTGACAGTGCATGTCAGAGCAAAAACCAAGCCATATGGTCGAAGGAATTGTCCGTAGAGCTCTGAGACAGGATTGTGCTTAGGCACAGATCTGGGGAAGGGTACCAAAAAATGTCTGCCGCAATGAAGGTCTCCAAGAACACAGTCATTCTTAAATGGAAAAAGTTTGGAACTACCAAGAGTTCTTCCTAGCTGGCCGCCTGGCCAGACTGAGCAATCGGGGGAGAAGGGCCTTGACCAGGGAGGTGACTAAGAACCCAATAGTCACTCTGACAGAGCTTCAGAGTTCCTTCCAGAAGGACAACCATCTCTGCAGCACTCTACGAATCAGGCCTTTATGGTAGAGTGGCCAGACAGAAGCCACTCCTCAGTTAAAGGCACATGACAGCTCACTTGGAGTTTTCCAAAAGGCACCTAAAGGACTCTCAGACCATGAGAAACAAGATTCTCTGGTCTGATGAAACCAAGATTGAACTCTTTGGCCTGAATGCCAAGCTTCAAGTCTGGAGGAAACCTGGCACCATCCCTACGGTGAAGCATGGTGGTGGCAGCATCATGCTGTCGTAATGGTTTTCAGCAGAAGGGACAGGGAGACTAGTCAGGATCGAGGGAAAGATGAACTGAGCAAAGTACAGAGAGATCCTTGTTGAAAACCTGCTCCAGATCTCTCAGGAACTCAGACTGGGGCGAAGGTTCACCTTCCAACAGGACAACGACCCTAAGAATACAGCCAAGACAACGCAGGAATAGCTTTGAGACAAGTCTCTGAATGTCCTTGAGTGGTCCAGCCAGAGCCCAGACTCGATCGAACATCTCTGGAGAGACCTGAAAATAGCTGTGCAGCGATGCTCTCCATCCAACCTGACAGAGCTTGAGAGGATTTGCAGAGAAAAATGGGAGAAACTCCCAAAATAGAGGTCTGCCAAGCTTGTAGCGTCATACCCAAGAAGACTTAAGGCTATAATCTCTGCTAAAGGTGCTTCAACAAATATTGAGTAAAGGGTCTGAATACTTATGTAAATGTAATTTTTCAGTTTTTTTTATTTGTAGTACAATAGCAAAAATGTATAATAAGTATTGTGTGTAGATTGATGAGGCGGAAAAAACTATTGAATCTATTTTAGAATAAGGCTGTAACATAACAAACTGTGGAAAAAGTCAAGGGGTCTGAATACTTTCCCGAATCCACTGTATGCTGTATTTTTCAGTTAAGACTTTACTTATAAAGGAATTGCAGTACTGTCATTTTTTTGTAATCCTTTTGTATTGTTTATTTAAAGAACAAATACCATCTTCATGTTCAGCGATTATAATTTTACTTTGAGAAGGCCTACCCTAGCCTCTTATAC